>NC_037670.1:113996126-114106101 GCF_003255815.1 Theropithecus gelada | reverse complement strand
TATATATATATATATATATATATATATATATATATATATATATATATTTTTATGTGTGTATATATATATATAAGCTGTTTTAACTGGGAGAAGTATCTCATTATACTTTTGACTTGCATTCCTCTGATGGTTAGAGATGTTGAATATTTTTTCATGTAACTTGGCTATGTCTTCTTTTGAGAGATATCTGTTCAGATCTTTTGTCCATTTTTAAATGGATTAATTTGGTTTTTTTTCCGGTGTGATGTTGAATCTTGTCTTTTTCTTGTACTTTTCTAAAACGCTTGGTAATGTAAGAGCAGAATATCAACAATGTAGAATTTTACTAGTATGTTCATACAGGTGCACTTCAGAAGAAAAAGAGCCAAAGCATTACTACAAAATAAAAGAAAATCATTGTCAATATTCGGTTATGATTTTGCAAAATCTGCATCCATAGCAAAAACTGTTCTTCGGTTAGTTTGAACTCTTCCCTGTTATATATTCAATTTTCTGTATTAAACTATATAAGAAATATGATCCTAAACTAACAGGGAGTGAGTATGGGAAGGAAGAAATAAAATAATATCCCACTGTAATCAGAGTAGAAGAATGTATTACATGGGAAGGCATTTGTGCAGTATTCTTCTAAGATTCCTTTACATTTATCCAGTGATTGAAAAGACAGTATTTACTGTAGTCAAATGACGCCTCCAATTTCACAGAAATACAATGGTACAGGGAAAAGTTTTAAGTTGCGGTAAGAATATTTTAGCATAAAATACAAAGAAATTGTTGAAAAAATAATACTCTACACAGAAAAATTTTGGAAGAAAAGACATCATAACTGGTCTGTTGTACATATATTTCTTGCTAGCAAAGCAAGATCTCTTTTCTAACCCACTATATAATTTGCTCTGATGTAAGTTGAACCTTTTGTGTTTCATCAATGTTAGAAACGTAAGTTAGGGCACTGAGATTGTATAAAACTAAGATATACTTCTTTGCTAACACAGACATTATTCCATAATCATTTATAACATAATTTATCATTTCTCTTTAATTCTAGATTTTCCTTTTGAAATTTTGAAATATATGACTCTAACTGCCTTCTGCAAGAACATAGAATTTTTTAAAGAGTCAGTGTACTTTTTAAAGAATAAATTGACTTTCCTTTTCACACATAAGTCAAAAATGGCAGAAAATATTTTGCTTTGATTTAAAAAAAAAAAAATGACCTCAGCTGAAAGCCAAAAGTGTCAAGTAGATATTCATTTCATTTTTCATGGGGTTTCCTTTCAACAAAACAGTTTCAATATTGATTAGGTATTCTTAATGCCCCCAAGACACAAGGAAGAATACAAGAAAGATGAGTGCCATGAAGTGAGAAGAATCCAAAATTAATGATATATAATAAAAATCAAAAAAGCAAAGAATAGTCCCATTTTATTAATCAGTTTAGTTCTTGAGTATCTACTGTGTCATCACAACCGGTCTAGCTATATATTATCTAGGAATGTATAAAGAAACCAAGTAAATACACATGCAGCAGAAAACAATTGTTTACTACATAGTTTAGTAGTGGCTTTGTAAGCAATAGGAGTTTCAAGAATCAAGAAATCTATGTTTATAGAGAATTGTTCAGCAATTATTTTCAGGATGGAGAGGACAAAAGGAACCAGACAATAAAAGTACCTGGAAATAGAAGGAGACTGGAACTCAAATTCATTGAAAATGTCTAACAAAACAAGCACTGTCCCTTGTGTTTTTGTTATATGACAGAATTTCCCTCAAATATTGTTATTCATTGGGGAGGGAGTCATGATATATTCAAAAGAAGACAAAGAATGTCACCAGCTTGAAGTGGTTCCTTACAAGACACAGTGAAGTTAGGTATGAAAGAGAAAAATAAGAGAATATTTAAGTACTTTGTAAAATGAGTGAAGGAGGAAGAGCTGAATAAAACAATATGTAGACAGTAACAAAATTGATTTTGAAGGTGTCTTCTGGAAAAGACACTGCATTCAGGATCGATGAGCATATTTTCCAATTCCATAACTCAGAAACTGATTGTGATGATTCAAAAGAAACAAGAATAACACTAAAAACAAAGGAGGGTGCCAAACACCAACACAGGAATGCCTGCAAGACATAATACAGTGAAAAAAAAAATACGGATTAATACACAACTCCTGTTTTACAAGAAATCAAAATCGTTCTGCAAGAAGTAAACAAAGAAAATTTCAGCAACTGGTTTTAATTTGAAGCAGTAAAGGCTAGAGGAATTGTGTTGTCACGGGAAAGACAAAAGATATGTCACTTTGAGTTTTACTCCTCACAGCACTCTAAGGCCATGAAGTAGCGCCTATGATGAAAGCATTTGGCTACAACCCCAGAGAGATGCAGGATGTAGCATTCCCACACTGAGCAAGCTAAAATCCAAACAAAAGGAGTATATACAGTCAAACTTTCTTGGATTGAAAGCAGACTGAAAAGAAAACAAAATAAGGAAAATCAGCCTGAATTTAGTAGTTTCAAAAGATAAGAATTAACTATACAGGAAAGAATTCACCATAAATGTAGATATCTGTATACTTCCTCAGCCTAGTTAATAATTAAACTCATAACATTTACCTATAAATCTTGCCTTTCAATTACATTTTGAAGGGCATAATTATGAGACCTTTATAGACAAAGACGAGACCCAAGGAGAATTCACATCTAGTATTTTTGAGCAGATGGAAGACCTGGTTAGAGCTGCCCCAGTACAAAGTCAGTCTTATAAAAATTCATGAAGAAACTCTGCAACATAAACATGAAACCAAACATAACATACAAAGTACAGGTGCAAAAGCGTCCTTTTGAAGATGTACTAAAGGCAGCAAAAGAAAACCATTTAAAAAACTGATTTGCTCTCTCAAGAAAATTAAATAAAATAGACTCAAATGTGATAAGCAAATATGCTTACATGAAAAGGAAGATTATGGGGTTAAGCTAAAATATTTTGTTTAAATCTCTGAAGAGCTTAAAATGGTATTAGAGGCCATATAAGCTTAGAAGCTATTGAAAAATAAAAGTAGAATCAAAACTGTCACAAAATCAAATCACTGCTTTGGATAAGAGGCTTTAAAAATCACTCAGAATATGATGTAAAGAAAAGTAAGAGACACTGAGAATAGCCAGCAGAAATCCAAACTTAGGAATAGGATTTCCTGGCAAATCCTATTTGAAAACAGAACAGATGGAATAAAAATAATATTCAAACTGTATTAAAAGAGTATTTCCCTAGTCAAATATAAACTGCATTCACCTCAAAATAAAAATCAAACATTAACTTGAGGCAAGCAAAAATTGAAACACAGCATGCTAAAACTTATAGAATATGACAAAAGCAGTTCAAAGAGGGGATTTTATAGTGGCAAATACCTACATCAGAGAAAAAATAAACATCTGAAATAAACAACCCAACTTTACATCTCAAGGAACTAGAAAAAGAACAAACTGAGCCCAAAGTTATTATAAGGAAGTAAATAATAAAGATCAGAGCAGAAATAAGTTAAATGGAGTCAAGAAAAACAATGGAAAAGATCAACTGAAATAAGAGTTGATTTTTTGAAAAGATAAACAAAATTGACAAGACTTTACCTAGACTAAGAAAAAATGAGAAGATTCAAATAAATAAAATCTAAGTGAAGTTGTTTAATGAGAATTGTCATCTCAGTTGAATCTGGGTTTATTCAATTTTTGAGGACAAAGAAAGAACCCTGCAAGCATCCAAAGAGAAGAGACATTTCACCCACAAAGAAAAAAGCAATTTGATCACATCATTTTTTCTACTTGACTTTATTAAATGCTAGATACTCTCTACCAACGTTTGCAAATATTAAAAGGAAATGCTTCTGACTCATGAAATCTATAGTCTACTAAATCACCATTCTGGAAAATTAGCAAGGGACAGAAATTTTTTATTGAAAAAATGATTTAGAAACTACATCATTTATGTGCCATTTCAAGGGGAAAGAAACTGTTTGAAGATATACACCAGTAAACGAACACATAAATCAAAATCTATAGCCCACAAATGATTAATTTGTTAGTGAGCATTAAATATATATTCATTTATTTTTAACACACACACACATATATATATAATATATATAGAGAGAGAGAGAGAGAGAAAGAGAGAGACAGAGTGTGCATGCACGATAGAGAGAGGGAAGCATAGTAATGGTGGAAAATCCAGGTACAAAATATAAATTAAATAAGAGAGATTAAAGAAATTGAAAGTTTTCCAAGTCTCTATCTTACAGAGAAGAAGTCAATAGTTATCATAGCTGATATTTTGAGTAATACAGAATACTGAAAGTTTTCTAGAGTCTTAGAATAAGTCTCTAGCAATTTGAAGGCCTTCCAAATTAAAAAAGAAGAAAAAAAATCAAAGAAACTCAAGCCATAAAAGAAAACAAAGCAAAGAGATAAGAAGTATTAAACAAGGTTGCAATATCAGTAAGAGGCAAATTCACATTTATGATACAACCTTCAAAGCAACAAAGAATGATACTTCTGTGGATAAAAGGACAATGTTCAAAGGCTATTGTCATCACTTTTCTGCATCAAATAAAGCAAAAAAAAAAAAAAGAAAAAGAAACAAAAAGCAAAAAGGCAGCACTCTCTGAGAGCTCCAATTTCATTCGTCTGCCATCGGCATAGGAAGAATCAATATCGTGAAAATGGTCATACTGCCCAAGGTTATTTATAGATTCAATGCCATCCCCATCAAGCTACCAATGAGTTTCTTCACAGCATTGGAAAAAACTGCTTTAAAGTTCATATGGAACCAAAAAAGAGCCCGCATTGCCAAGACAATCCTAAGTCAAAAGAACAAAGCTGGAGGCATCACGCTACCTGACTTCAAACTATACTACAAGGCTACAGTCACCAAAACAGCATGGTACTGGTACCAAAACAGAGATATAGACCAATGGAACAGAACAGAGTCCTCAGAAATAATACCACACATCTACAGCCATCTGATCTTTAACAAACCTGAGAGAAACAAGAAATGGGGAAAGGATTCCCTGTTTAATAAATGGTCCTGGGAAAATTGGCTAGCCATAAGTAGAAAGCTGAAACTGGATCCTTTCCTTACTCCTTATACAAAAATTAATTCAAGATGGATTAGAGACTTAAATGTTAGACCTAATACCATAAAAACCCTACAGAAAAACCTAGGTAGTACCATTCAGGACATAGGCATGGGCAAAGACTTCATGTCTAAAACACCAAAAGCAACAGCAGCAAAAGCCAAAATTGATAAATGGGATCTAATTAAACTAAAGAGCTTCTGCACAGCAAAAGAAACTACCATCAGAGTGAACAGGCAACCTACAGAATGGGAGAACATTTTTGCAATCTACTCATCTGACAAAGGGCTAATATCCAGAACCTACAAAGAACTCAAACAAATTTACAAGAAAAAAACAAACAACCCCATCAAAAAGTGGGCAAAGGATATGAACAGACATTTCTCAAAAGAAGACATTCATACAGCCAACAGACACATGAAAAAATGCTCATCATCACTGGCCATCAGAGAAATGCAAATCAAAACCACAATGAGATACTATCTCACACCAGTTAGAATGGCGATCATTAAAAAGTCAGGAAACAACAGGTGCTGGAGAGGATGTGGAGAAATAGGAACACTTTTACACTGTTGGTGGGATTGTAAACTAGTTCAACCATTATGGAAAACAGTATGGCGATTCCTCAAGGATCTAGAACTAGATGTACCATATGACCCAGCCATCCCATTACTGGGGATATACCCAAAGGATTATAAATCATGCTGCTATAAAGACACATGCACACGTATGTTTATTGCGGCACTATTCACAATAGCAAAGACTTGGAATCAACCCAAATGTCCATCAGTGACAGACTGGATTAAGAAAATGTGGCACATATACACCATGGAATACTATGCAGCCATAAAAAAGGATGAGTTTGTGTCCTTTGTAGGGACATGGATGCAGCTGGAAACCATCATTCTTAGCAAACTATCACAAGAACAGAAAACCAAACACTGCATGTTCTCACTCATAGGTGGGAACTGAACAATGAGATCACTTGGACTCGGGAAGGGGAACATCACACACTGGGGCCTATCGGGGTGGGGGGAGGGGGGAGGGAATGCATTGGGAGTTATACCTGATGTAAATGACGAGTTGATGGGTGCTGACGAGTTGATGGGTGTAGCACACCAACATGGCACAAGTATACATATGCAACAAACCTGCACGTTATGCACATGTACCCTAGAACTTAAAGTATAATAATAATAAATAAATAAATAAATAAATAGAAAAAATAAAATAAAAACATTGTGAATGAATTCACAAATTTATCAGGAAAAAAAAAAAAGAAGAACCAGCAAAGGAGACTCAAAAGAAGCAGTCATTGTAAACAAAATGAGGAATAATTTGTGAGCCAAAGCAAGAAAATGTTCCAAGGATAAAGGAATAATCAACTGTTTCAAATTCTGTAGATAGGTCAGTTAAGATAAGGACTAAGAAATGCCACTGGATTTAGCAACTTGGAGGCCACTGGTGACCCCCAAGGACACCCTTAAAAGAGTTCCGTGTATACAGTCTGATTGAAGTAGGCTCAATTCAAAAGAGAAAAGAAGAATTGGAGACAATGCAAAGAGCTGAATCTTTTGAAAAGCTTTATTATAAAAGAAAGAGAAATAATGGTGGTGATAGTAGGAAGAAAAAGTAGAAGCAGTTTGGTTTGTTTTGATAAGATAATAAAAATCACTACATGTTCATTCACAAGTTTAATGGAAAGGAAGAGTTGATAATAACAAGAAAGAGAAAGAATTGCTAGAGTGAATTTCTTAGAAGGATGAGAGAGAATGAGACCTTGTGTATGAGTATGGAGGTTTTCTTTGCTGGGAGTTTAGACAGTTCATTTATAAAAAAGGAGTTTGGGCAGAACACATGAGCATGGATACAGGTGGGTAGAAAGAAAAGAATGGATAGACTTAGGCAAATCCTCTGATTGCTTTCATTTTATCATCAACAGCAGAGAGTGAGAATGAGGGAGGAGATGATAGAAATTTTATAGGAAACAAAAGAATCTGAAAGGTTATGTGAAAAATGAATATACAAGGGAAATGTAATATAGTCGTTGGTCATCATTAGGGCACATTTGAGTTTAGATGTCATAAATTTAAAGTGAGATAATGACAGTGAGGGTATCGAGATGATTTTCTCCAGCCATGTTAAACTTTGCAGGCACAGCCAAAAGGTAGGCAGACAGATAGATTTAACTGAGATTGTGCTTTCTCCAGGAAGTACAATGAAATAAGAGAGATACAATGAAGTTGTGGATTTATGGCAAAGGACTGATTAGGATGATGAAACATGGAATTATCACTGAATAAGAAAGGGTGTAAAGACATGTGCTGAGTTAGGGACAAGGAAAAGGTGGTAGATCCATTAATTTCAGGTCCCTATGTTGGGTAAAAGGATTATTGGAATTAGAGTACTGTGGAGAGTCGACTAAAATAACAGAAGGTGTTAGAGAATGAGAGGCTTTGAAATCAAAATTATAGAAGGGATATTGTTAACAATAATGGCAAAATCTAGGCTATAAACAGGAGTAAGTGGTAAACCAATAGCAGTGGAGGATATAAAGTCAAGAGGATGAGAGACTAAAATATCAGACAGATGATCTCATAGATGTTGAAGGCATCAGGAATTATGACAGGCAGTACTAGTGTTAGAGGAAGAAACAACAATACAAGAGTTTAATTTTTCAGGAAATGAAGAGAAATGAAATGCAGACAGTAGACAACTACAAAAAGAAGGAATAGTGGGTGGTAGAGTATACTAACAGGAGATTCAAAACTTGAAATTCTTTTAGTTAGGGGAGAAAGGAAATTGTAGTCATCAACGAGGAGCTAAGAAAACTCCTACCCTACCTCCATTCTCAGTAGCTCAGAAAGGCTTTTTCCCCAGCTTGACCTTGGCAGCAGGTAAGGAGACGAGTCACTCTAAGGAAGCAGTTTCAGGGAAAAAAAAGCAATGCCATTGCAGAATTAAGCAGAGAAAGGGCCTGAGCTAGCTCTTCAGTTTGGCTATCATGGCATGGAAGGAATCCAGAAACTCTCACATGCTCTCAGGAGGGTTGTGCAAGGTAATTGATGGGGTGATTAGCAGGGGGTCAACACCTGTAACTGGGCAGCAGACCATGCAGGCTGGAGATCAAAAGGAAATCACAGCCAGACCTCAGGGACAGCTGCTGAATTTTGAAGAGCTGAAGTAGGGTCAAGACAGCAGATAGCATCACAGTTTCTGTCCAAGCCAAGAGAGGAGCATATCACATATTCTTCAGTATCAAATTTCAGCAGAGGTGGCCAACCAAACAAAAGCTGTGGCAGACTAATAAAGGACATCATTGCTGCAGAATTCAGTACCAATACAGAGAGCAGTACAAGAACACACAGAGAGCTGAGACCCCTTCTCTGAAATGAAGAGTGCAATGAACAGCATTGCATGCTCACTCTCCCTTGGGAAGAATATGAGAAGGAGGTATAATTTGAAAATCTGAACATACTCCCAAAGGGAACTGTTTTAACACAGTAAGTAGCTTGTGATAAAGATAAGATCATTTATTAAAAATGAACAAGCTGTTTCTCCACAGATCTGAATGCAGAGACCTTTGTAACATGTGCGTTGAGTAAATAAAAATAAAAGTAAAATAAAGAACTATCTCACAGATAGTTGTAGATTCTTTTACAGATAGACAGGCTATCTTCAACTAAGCTCTAAAATCAGCCTCAAATCTTGAATCAAAAACTGAGTTCTGATATTGTACTCTGTTTGGAAGAAGATTTAGGTCACAAGTATGAAACAGATGAAGCCACGCTGTAGTAATGAAGGTCAAACATGAAATGATCACAGTGTATCTAAGAACAATTAGGAGATCAAATGCTGGAACATTACAATGCTGCAATTCTAGGTCATTACCAGGAGGCCAGCTCATCCTTCTGGGAATTGGATTCTATCTGGGTCAAGTGTCCAGGTTCTCACAGGTCCAGTGGCCAAAAATGTGCTGGGGACAGGGATGCAGATAGAACAAGTACATCATCTTCTATGCTCATGCATCCAACAACCCCAGTTCCCCTGACATAGTAGTGCTTACTCTACAGGTGGACAGAACAAGTAGGTAATCCTTTTTAATCTTGGTCTGCTTCAGAAAATAAGTTTTTAAGGTAGCAAAGAAAGCTATATTTAAATGTGAAAAGAACAGATCATAAAGCCTGAATTAAAAAAAAAAAACTTCAAATCTTGTGAGATGTCTGTAGAATAAAATGACAAATTGATAAGAACAATCCCAATTAAACCTGGCTAATATTAGGAAATATTCTTATCTAGTTTCCCAATTCTTAAGACACTTAATAATCCTAACAATAATAACTAATGTCTATGAGTGCTTAACATTTTCCAGGCACTATGATAATACTTACACATACATATTATCTCCTTTTATTCTTATAACAATCCTATGAGGGAGTTATGGTTTTATCCCTATTTTACAGAAAAACTGACGTTTAGAGAGGTTAAGTAATATGTAGAAGGACAAATACCAAATAAGTAGTGAAACAGTAATTTAAGCCCAAATAATTTTCATTTCAGGGCCCATATGTTTTACAAGTGACAAGTACCTCCCATATGATTAGCATTTATAGAAGACTTAAAGTCTTATTATTAAAGACTTAAAGTTTATAGTTGTTTTGCTCATTTCACTTTGTGTCCCTTAAAACATCCCTGTGAAACAGGGACTGATATTATCCTCATTTTTCAGGAGAGAAAATTAAGGTTAAGAGAAGTATTGAGTCCAAGGTTATCTCTAGCTATAGAGAAATGAAGCGGGAAGTGTGGAAAGAGAAGTTAAAATAGAGAACACTCACTCATGTTTTATTTGGGATTTTTATGTATAATTTTACAGAACACAAAATAACATGTGAATCCAGTAATGAAAATACACCTTCCAAATCTGGCCAAATTATTGTCTAATCTAATGACTATGGCACTGATCCTTTCTCTTCCTAATTAGCAAGTAAATATCTGGAGAGATGCTGCACTTGCCTAACTTATTGCGGTGGTGTTACTAATCTTCCACAAATGCCTCTTCTTCCCCAGATGCCACTGCCAAACTTGACTAGTCACATCATCGAAAGAATATACCCAACTGCCCAGAGAAAAACATCTACTTCTTCCGTTACCAAGTGACTCAGAGGCAGTTTAAAAGAAAGGGAAACAAGAAGTATCTTAGGTAGGGACCACATATTCATTGCTCAGGAATGCCCCAGTTATAGCTGCCATCCCAGTAGCCTGTTTTGTTCAGCATTTGTCGAGGACAAAAGCCTCATGATTTGCAGGATATATGATATAATCATCCAAACCATATTTGAGATTGTCTCATCTATGGTTAGGTTCCCTTGTTTAGAACACTTGTCAGTCACATCCTTACCAACTTGTGACCCAGACAGCCTTGCTGCAGAGGTTCAGACCAGGATGTGATAGAAGGCACGGGAGGCGAAAGGCTGTATAGAAGCAGCAGCATTGAAGGACCAAGTTCTCATTACTGAGGCACTTCTGCACAAACCACACCTTCCAAATCTATTTCTGCCTATGTTCTAGATTTTTTTGAATGGGTTCAAAAGGGAAAATAGAACTGCACAGGTGAACATTCATTTTATTGGAAAAATTTTAGAATCTGTTCTGCCTAAAGTGTGAGGAATATGTGTATTTAAAGTTTAATACTGGAAGATTGATACTATCACAACTAAGAAATACACAATGGCTATGGTAATACAGTATTAAAATGCTCTATTTTCCTCTTTTTAATACTACTTAATAATAAACAATACATGTAGAATGAATGTTCAACCTTTTAAAACTCCTTTTATTTTCATCATTTTATCTGTTCTCTATAGTATCTTGTAGGTAATAGGGACGATAAGATCTTATTTTCCTGATATATTTTCAAAATTGCATTTTTGCCTTATTCTCAATAAAAGGATACAAAGTTTTAGTTAGACAGGGGAATAGATTTTTTGAGGCCATTGTACAACATGGTAACTCAGTTAATAATAACGTATTGTATATTTCAAAATTTCTATGAGTAAATATTAAATGTTTTCACCACAAAAAATATAAGTATTTGAGGTGATATGTATGTTAATTAACTTTACTTGATTATTCCATATTTTTAGATACAATCACATCACTTTGTACCCCCAAAATATACACAATTATAACTTGTCCATTTACACTAAAATAATAAAATATATTTCAAAAACCAGAAATATGCCCTTTAAAAAACTTATGACATAAGTTTGGGTAAGATGATAATACTGATGTCATGTTTTTGGGATTTTCCCAATCCTCTTTAAAAAGCTAACAGAAATGAGAAACAACTGCTAATCAGTGGAGGGGTTTTTTTGTTTTGTTTTTGTTTTTTGTTTTTTGTTTTGTTTTTTTTTTTTTTGCAATGATGTGATTGTGCAAGGTTGCACAATCTGTGTATATACTAAAAAGCATTGAATTGTGACCATTAAATGGAAGAATTGCATGATATATGAACTGCATTCAATAAAGCTCTTACTTTTGCCAGGATTTAAACAACAGACACTTATTTCTCACAGTTATGGAGTCCAAGATCAAGATGCTAGTAGGTTTGGTTCCTGGTGGGGGCTCTCTTCTTGACTTGCAAATGGCCACCTTCTCACTGTGTTCTATGCTTGGCCAGGCGCGGTGGCTCATGCCTGTAATCCCAGCACTTTGGGAGGCCAAGGTGGGTAGATCGCAAGGTCAGGAGATCAAGACCATCCTAGCCAACATGGTGAAACCTTGTCTCTACTAAATATACAAAAATTAGCTGGGTGCGGGGGGGTGTGCCTGTAATCCCAGCTTCTTGGGAGGCTGAGGCAGGAGAATTGCTTGAACCAGGGAGTTGGAGGTTGCAGTAAGCTGAGATTGTGCCACTGCACTCCAGCCTGGTCACAGACTAAGGCTCCATCAAAGAAAGAGAGAAAGAGAGAAAAGAAGGGAGGAAGGGAGGGAGGGAAGGAAAGAAGAAAAGAGAACAAGCTTAAAAAACCTACTATTTTTAAAAAGCTAACAGAGTAACTAGGATATTATGATGGGTTAAAGGAGGCCACAGACATTCCTGTCACTAAAAGGGAGGGTCTATTTTCCTTGCCTTTGTGTCTGGGCTGTCTTATGACTGCTCTGAATAATGGAGTATGTGAAAGTGATGCTATACCAGTTCCAGGCCTAGTTTTTAAGAGAGCTGACTGACTCCATCTTGGTCTCTTGGAGACTTCACTGCTATGTTGGAACTTTATCTTGAAGTCACTCCAGTCTAAGGAAACCTAAGTTAGCCATGTGGAGAAAGAAAGAGAAAAAGGGATGGTTGGCCAGGCCCCAGGTGTTACAACTCAACCATTCAAGCCATTTCACCCAAGGTTGAGGTTGCAACATTGTAAAACGGAGACAAGACACCCAGGCCATGCTATGCCTGAATCTATGAACCAAAAACATTCTGAGATATAATAATTGTTCTTCTAAGGCAATAAGCTCTTGGCTTGTTTGTTATGCAGCAACAAACAGAATAGATTGCAAAACAAGGTGATGAAGTATCCTATACATCCCAGTATAACAGCAAGAGAGTTTGAAACACTGAGCAAGGCAAGATTCTAGGAAGAATAGCAGCTGTGCAGGAATAAATAAAGAGGATACAAATGAAATTCTGACAAGTTCTAAAGGGCAAGAAACCCAAGCATTTCCAAAAAGCATTCATTCCCAAAGGAGGAGGTTTCCATCAGGGTGGAGTGTTTAAATGATCAAACTTAGGACAACCATAACTTCAGGGAGACTTCACAGGTTCCTGCTTATAGATTAGTACAAGGGGACTGCAAACTTAGGACAACCATAAGTTCAGGGAGACTTCACAGGTTCCTGCTTATAGATTAGTACAAGGGGACTGCAGAAAGGTCTGAGGGTATTGGGACAGAATGGGCCCTCTGGGATCTCAAGATTACTCAAAGCCCTACAATGAAGAGAAATTGCTCAAAAAGAACACCACTTGGTCAGGACAAAAATCTCCTGGGTGTCAGAGGGACAGAAGATTTAGATTCCAGTGAAAAAGGAGAGTAGAAGAGGTGTATCTCAGAAAGTATTAGAGATTCAGCTATGCTGATAAGTTTTTTTCTTTCTCTTTTTTTTTTCAAGCATGTCACAGTGAAACTAAGAGGAAACCTGAAATTATGAATCTGGAAAAGCAATCTTGACTTTCACTTCTGCTAAACAAGCACTTGCTTCTAAAATACAGGAAACTACTTTTCACTTAAAATGAACAATTAAAAGGATTGCAGCAAAATCCAACTGAAAGTATTGCGAGGTATCAAGAAGAAGAAAAAATCTAAATCATACACTAATAGAAAATAATTCACATCAGAAAAATATGGCTACAAAACAAAGTTGGAATCCAATATAACTAAAAAACACTACAAAATTATAGAAGCTGTCAAATACAAGACAAATCTAAATTTTAAAACATTGTCAATGTTGATGGACTTAGGGATCATTAAGCAACAGATGTAGATGAAAGGAAATGAGGATTAAACTAGAACAAACCAATAAATAGAAATTAATATCACAGAATGTACCATTGTGGAAGCAGAGAGAAAAGAAAAATTTTAAAAAGAAATGAATAATTTTTTAAGTTAGAGAAAATAATAAATTAACAAAAGGCAAAAATGATTTAACATAGATACATAAAGAATTCCTAAAAGAAATGGAGTAAGTGGAAAAGGAAAAATACTGGAAATATATAATTCAAGGAATCATTTCTGAAATAAAAGAATTAAATTACATATTTAAAGCACATACAATAGGAAACTAATAAACATTTTATTTATTTTTCTTTTTCTTGAGATAGGGTCTTACTCTGTTGCCCAGGTTAGACTGCATTGGTATGATCATGACTCACTGTAGCCTTTATCTTCCAGGCTCAAGTAATCCTCCCACCTCCGATCCCAAGTAGCTGAGACCACAGGCATGCACCAGTATACCAGACTAATTTTTTATTATTATTTGTAGAGACAAGGTCTCACTATGTTGCCCAGGCTGGTCTCAAATTTCTGGGCTCAAGCAATCCTCCCACCTCGCCCTCCCAAAGTGCTGGGATTATAGGCAAGAGCCACCATGCCCAGCCAAATACAAATTTTAGAACTGAAGGATACAATAGCTACATTTTTTAAACTCAATAAATGGGTTCAACAGCAGAATGGAGGGGACCGAGAAGAGAATCAATGAACCAGAAGATAAAACAATATAAATTACCCAATCTGAATAACAAAGAAAAAATACCTTTAAAAAGTGACATTCAGGGACCTGTGGAGCTATAATAAAACATTTAACACTCAAGAAATTGTAGTCTCAGAAGAATAGGAGAAAGAGGATGAGGATAAAAAGTTACTCAAGGAAATAATGGCTGAACACTTCTTGAATGTTGCAAAAGACAAACCTGTAATTAAAGCAGCCAAGTGATGAAAAACAGAACAGATTTAAAGAAATCCGTATCAGAAGACAGAGTGAATCTTCCAAAAATGAAAGGCAAATTTAAAAAACGTTCAAAGCTGCCAAAGAGAAATGTATTCCTTTTCTGTAGGAGAAAAACATTTAAATGACAGTGGATTTTTTTATCAGAAATCATGGAAGCCAGAATAGAGTAGCACATTTTTCAAATCCTTGAAATGAATTTCCAACCCTATACCCTAGGATCTTATACCTAATGAAAATCGCTTTCAGGGGTGAAAGATAAATCAAAACATCCTCAGATGAAAAATTATTACTAGAATAATTTATCACCAGCATACCTACTTAAAAGAATTACTAAAGAAAGTTGAATTTATAATTTTAAAATTCCCCCCAAAAGGAATATTCAGGCCCACATGATTTCTTTCTGTAATTCTAACAAATGTTTAAAAAATTAATTCTACACAATCTCTTCCAGAAAATGGAGGTAGAGGGTATGCTTTTCAATCAAGTTTATGAAGTTAATACTACCAAAACGCAAACCACCAAAGGATTTTAAACAATGGATTGACACACTGATTTATACAGTAAAAAAATAATAACTTGTGTGAAAATAATTTAGTAGAGTTGGTGAGAGAGGAATCAGTATAAAAAGCAGATAATTCAATTAAGAAGGAAGTATATTGGTCCAAGAAACAGATTGTGAGGGTCAGAGTTATGGCACTATTGATAGATATGGATAGAAGAGAACAGATAAAAAGAGACTGGAGAGAAAGAAGCCATGGAATTTGGAGAATTGTCATTAATGGGAATTGGGAATACAGGAGGAGGAATCGTTTTCTAATGAAAACAATAAGTTCACATTTGACACTCTGTGGACACTCTAATGGTCATGAACCAACAACCCTGAGTCTCAGGAGACAGATATGTGTTCTGGAGACTTCAATATATTAGCAGTATTTAAAGCTATAGAGGCAGATGGATTAACTCAAAAATCCTATGTAGAGGGCTGGGTGTGTTGGTTCACACCTGAAATCCCAGCACTTTGGGAGGCTGAGGCAGGAGTATTGCTTCAGGCCAGGATCTTGCAACCAGCCTGGGCAACATAGGGAGACCCCATCTCTACAAAAAAAGAAAATTATCCAGGCATGGTGGCTTACTCTGTAGTCCCAGTTACTCTGAAGGCTGAGGTAGGAGGATCATTAGAGCTGAAGAGATCAAGACTGCAATAAGCCGATTGTGCCATTATACTGCAGCCTGGACAACATAGCGAGACCCTTTTCTAAAAAAATAAAATAAAATAAAATAATTTTTAAATTAAAAAAAAAACAAGAATCCTATTCAGAGTAAAAACAAATTTGTCTTTTAAAAATCAGTGTTTTTAGATCCTTATTTATTCAAGAAATATCTTCAAGACTTTTGACATCTAGCATACCATATCACCCATACTACTGTATATTCAATAATTTTCTTGAATGCACATATCTTTTATTTAAATTTATTTTAAAACAAAACCTTATGTCACCACTGTAAAATAAAAATCAATGTTACCCGGCATAATAAATGGGAAATGACCATGAAAATAAATGTGGTTCTAATTGCTTATATTTTAATCCATATTATTATCTGTGATACTCCAGTGCCTGCTTCAGCTCCTGGGAACTGTTCTCTTTGTGAAAATAAAGGGTTTTTCAAGAAAGACTTACCACAACCTAATATAATAAGACAAACTTTCCACAATCTAAAATAATAAGAATTAAAAATAAAAGGAGATACAATTGAATTTTCACTATATGATTGAATATGATTTAACCCACTGTGATATTGGATATTATTTCATGCCCTGTCAGTCACCTAAAATTATTTCCTGTGCTGCCTTTGGAATGTGACCCCCAATTTGGGAAAATATTGCTTTGTAGGACAGACAGAGGAAGAGGGTCAGAGATGTACTCAGAGTGTCAGAAAGGGTCAGAGTTCCAAGGTGGACTACAGTAAAGGAGGAGAAATGAATCAGTAGACACAGAATCAACAGGGTCAAGTTATATAGAATAGTGTCAAATAGTATGGAAAAATTAGCTCTGGGGATTTATAGAAGCCCATTCAGGATGGATCTCAAGAGTCCAGATAATGATGAAATGAACAAGTTAACACCCACCTGCTCCTGAGCTAGAGCTTAAGAAACAGAGTGAAGCTAAAAGATCTCACACTTGCTCCCCATCAGGTGACCAGTTTGAACCTACACCTAGCATTAGCTCCCCTCCAGCATCTCTTCCTCTCCTCTCTGTCCCCTCTCCCAAGCCTACCATCCTCTTGCTGTACCCAATGCTTTAGTAAAGAAGTATGCCAAGAGCATGTAGTGTAGGACCCCTCACCTGTGGGGATCATTTGCAACTGATCACATTATCCCACTCAGCAGTGTCTCCTGCAATAAAAGCTATGTGCCCAGACTAATCACCTTTCAGAAGAAGTCAAAAGCAAGGCAGTCAGCATAAGATGTGGGAGTGAAATGAAAAATCATATAGGAGATAATCAAAATATACAGGAACCTTAACTTGATATGACTCCACACTGCTCTACTTACTTCCAAATAAATGTGAGCCTTAGATCATTACGCAGACTCTGTGCTGAGTATGCACTGCATAAAAAATGTTAGCTTCCTTTGCTATTCCAAAATGTGATCGATCATCTTCCACTCCATCAGCTCTGCACATTTGACTCCTTTTAATACGTGGTCAAAAATAATTTTTATTTGCAATGTGTGGTCAACAAGTAAGACTTTGGGGAAAAAAGGTTTGTTTAGCAAATCTGAAGGTCTTCATTTACATTTTTCTCTTTTTTTTTTTTCACTAATCGCTGACAAAACGATATTTTTCAACTTTTCCTTATTTCCAAACCCATGAAACCTTATGTGTCACCTACATTAAATCTACACAATTTCCTTTTAAATGTATTCACACAACTAGTTTAGAAACAGACTTGTGTAGAATCTGAGAAGTTATAACTTCTTATGCTCAATAGTTTTCATTCTAAATAGCTTTAGTATTTTTAAGCCTCATTCCCACTGAAAAGATCTTCAAATTAATGATATAAAATAGATGATAAACAGATGTGAATACAGCAACTCAAATTCTGCAAAACATTATATCTCCCAAATGTCCACATTTCAATTTAAAACTTAAATACAAATTTAGACAACTATTTTCATAAAGACTTGAACACTGTGCATAATCGACAGAGAAAAATAATTTTTGTTTCACCAAACTACAATAAAGGACCAGAGTAGTGTGAACATTTGCACTGAAATGAAAATGCAATGTTCATTCCAATATAGAGCAGAACTTCTAAAATGTTGTACAGCTTATATATTCTATGGTATTTTTGTAATCTAAACTAAGATAAACAAGCACAAACTTTGTATATTTATAAGTAGTAAAAGAAGAGTTAAAAGAAACTCAGAATCACCATTCTCCTGAATAGCTCCAAGAGAAAAAGGGGGGAAGACGAAGAGGCAAAAAGAAGAAAGGAAGAGAAGGGAGGCTGAGAAGAAAGGGCGAGAGGGAAGGAAGGAGGAAAAGGTCTGGACAATGGAGAGGGAAGAAGACTTCAGTCTGTGACTTTGTCATTTGGCTGTGTGTGTGTTCCTTCCTCACCACTGCCTCTTGACTGCAAGTGAATTCTTAATTATCCTATAAAACAAGGGTCAGCAAACGATGGCCCACAGGCCAAATTCAGCCTGCTGTCTGTTTTGGTATAATAACATTTTACTGAAATATAATCCCACTCATATATTTACACAGTAGAGTTAAGTAACTGCAACAAAAAACACATAGCCTGCAAAGCCTAAAATATCTGGCTGTTTGCAAAAGAAGTTTAACAACCCCTGCTCTAAAACATTACCCAAATGGCATTTCATCCCCTAGGAAATGTTCCTGACTCTCATTAATATTACAGTCCTGCATTTCCTGATAGAAGATGGAATATATTATTTGCATTGCATGATTACAGTCCATTACAGGTTTTAGGGTGAAGGGATTATATGTATCTTCTCCTTACACTGTGAGCTGCTCAGGAGCAGAGGCTCTGTCATTTTAACGTCACCTACTTCTGGCCCAATAACTGCCATAAATAGAAAGCTCAATTCATGTTTGTGCATGAATAGCATAACCTTTTACTTGATGGAAAAACATCATAGTACCTCCAGTATTAAAAGAAACATATTACCATGTTATGATAAGTCATTCTCAGGCTGTGACTGAGAAATAAGGCTCAAAATTAGTAGATGACATGATATTCATGGCTGTTTTGTTTTAGTTTTAGTTTTAGTTTTTGTTTCCAGAGGGGCTTATTTGGTTTGGATTCCAGAAGCAGATTCTGAAAAGGAGATGTGTGTGTGTTGGAAATGTACTGGGTACTGTTCTAGGGAAATATCATCTGTGATGGAGTAAAGGTGGTAGGAATGGGCAGAAGCTGAATTGCAACGCTGTTGCCACCAAGGCCTCGGCCAATCCCATACAGAACATTGGAACTAGGATAGTCCTGCAGAGTTTTCCAGGATTGAGGCAAAAAACCAGGCCTCTGCACCCCTGCCTAGCACAATCAATGGTTATGGATACATTTGGAAGAGAGAGCATAGAAGAGTGCTCTGCTTAGAAGCAGTTCCCTTCTGCCAAGGAAGTCGAAAGCAACTCCTTCTGGAGGAAGCTCCAGCTGTGAGCCATCAACAGGCAACAACTTAGTGAATGTGTTTGTGCCCATGTTGGCTCTGAAGAAAAATCTGGGAGGGGGCCTTCAGCAGCCAACATGATGAGGCGGAGACACTCCCTCAGAAGCTCACACCTCAGAATGTATGAGAGTAATATACAACCCTGAGACTCCAGCGTGATCCTTCTAAAATAGGCTAAATATTCACAAAAGCACCAACAGGGTTCAAGTCCGTGTAATCAGTTCTCCAGCCTCTATGGCTGTCAATCTGTCATGATCTGTCCCTTCAGTCACTTAATAAAATTACTGCAGACAAGAGAAATTGCCCTCCTATGAAACTATGGGAAATCACAATCAGAATATAGTCTTTTAGGCCAAATTGTGAGATGTCTTATAACTTGCACAGCCTAAAGCTGATTGGTCCACTTGGAATTAGGAAGCCTAGCAGGAAAGATTAAAAAGCATCCATTCAGAAAGCATTCCCAGACTCATCACCATCTGGTCAGATCTGATTATTATACAGTCAAGGAAACTCCCACTGGAGACACCACAGGGAGAATTCTTCTGAGGCTGCCATTTAGCATTTGTAACAGCAGCAGGGAATAAGTGTGATGTACGACAGGCACTGTATGCCAGGTACCTGCACATCATGCTGCACTCCACTTACTCATCTTTCAGCAAGTCCAGAGATAAGGAGATACATGGTAATATTTTAAAGCGCTTTAATCTTTAATGATTTTTTAAAAAGAGTGGAAGATATATACTTTTGCAAACAAGAAAGAACACAAAACAAAAAAAATATGCTGAATGCAGAGCAGCATGCCCGCCTCCTTCCATACTGGTCAGCAGCCTCCGTGTCCAACTAGGAACACGAATGCCATTTTTCAAACATCCCAGATGCCTCCCCGCATGCAAGACTTTCTAACCAATTTTTCAAACTAAGTACAACTCTGAAATGTGGCTGCTTTCTCAGTCTGCTTTGAAAGAGTGTCAGTAGTTTTGACTTGTGCCAGTAGGTTTAGCATCCCCACAAAACACAGCTACAAATAAAAGCTAAAGAGAAATAGAAAGGAGAAAGTAGGTTTTGCCAGGGTGCTAACTCTTCTGAACTCACATAGGAGAGGAGACCTGCTGTGATGAGACTGTTGGTTACAAAAAAAGACATATCAAGACTCACCCAGAAATCCCAACTCCAACTCAGAAAAGCTTCCAAAAGTTCACATTTTATACTGGTAATAAGTGAAAAACATCAATTACATTTACATTATTGAGGCTGAGCATAAACAGAACTGGATAAATCAAAGAGATTTCCTGGGCTTTTCCAACCTTCAGAGATTTTACCCAGGACATTTAGTCAACTACAAGCAAGAGGACATGTCAAATAGGCTAATCTGACAATTCTTAGGCATTCATTTGCAGTCACGAATGGTACACAGATAGTCTTCCTATTCAAAGTTTTTCAATAAAATTCAAAGGCCAGAAGTTGGGAAAGAATTGGTCATTTGTTGTTATAGCTTTCTTCCATAACTTGACTAGCAATTGAAAGACTTCTCAAATGTAACTACAGCAACCTCACTGGAGTACAGCTGTCATCAGCAAAGCTGACTAGGCTCATGGCATTTGAATCAAATTCTCTTTACTTGATGTATAATTTGTCTAAAACATTTTCTTCATTATGTTGTGTTAAGAACTCTTACTCTGCAGACCAAGTCTACCTTGCATGTGATAAACATGACTTAAACCAGTGATTCTCAAACGGGGGTGAATTTGTCCCCATGGGACATTTGGCAATGTCTGGAGACATTGCTGGCTGACTCAGCTAGAGTGTGGGGAGTGTTAATAACGTCTAGTGCAGGGGTGTCACATCTTTTGGCTTCCCTGGGCCACGTTGAAAGAAGAAGAATTGTCTTGGGCTACACATAAAATACACTAACATTAACAATAGCTGATGAGCTAAAAAAAAAAAAAAAAAAAAATAGAAAAAAAACTCTTAATATTTTAAGAAAGTTTACAAATTTGTGTTGAGCCACATTCAAAGCCTTCCTGAGCCACATGCAGCCTGTGGGCCGCAGGTTGGACAAGCTTTAGTTAGTGGGTAGAGGTCAGGAATGCTATTAATCATTCTACAATGCATAAAGCAGGCTCTTTCCCCTGAAAATATTCAGTAGTGTCAAGGTTGAGAAATTCTGACTTAGATCTTGCTCAGGTTAAGAATATAGAAGCCCTGTGGAGGAAAATGCTGCAAAGCAGTTCAGTTGTGTGCAATATGCACATGAAGTATATGCAGTACGCACAAGACGGGCAACAGAGCTTTGTTTCAATGGAAATCTACTGAGCAGATCTATTTTATGATCTTGTACTGTCCATCAGGGTTTGCATCAGTCTGTAAAGCAGAAGAATAAAAATTGAAGTGCCTACATTCTGCTTTCTCTGATTCTTGCCCAGGATTTTGACTCTTCAAAGACAGGAGCAATTTCACAACCTCATCCTCACTTTAGTGACTAGTTAATGCTGACTGCTTTGCCTTGTTGCACAAGATGTTTACAAACAGAAAAGCACAGATGACTTTTAACCTTTAAAAAATGTGCCTATATGTTCAGTGGAGAGGACACTAGCTATTCTCCAATCCAAGATTTACATGATTAATAACACATGCCATTCCCTATCCTTCCTTATTTGGGGTACTCCTTCATTACGAATTCAACCTTTTTAACCTAAACCCAGGCCTCTATTTCACTGTTATTGGATAGTTCTCCATAAATTCATAATGACCAGATTTTAACTCATCTGTTTGCTAAAAATCTGCTATCTTTCCAGTGTATTTTCCTCTTCCACTATTGTCTGTTGACCAGATCAAGCATTTATACCTTCTTTCTCTAATCAATCCTATTTAGTCAGTTAGGTTCTATAGATCTTTTACTTTGAGTTCTCTCTTCTACTCTCCCTTCCACGTTATTTATAATATCATACTCCACTTCTAGTTCCCCCAGAGCCTTTTTTTAGGTGTTCCTGCTGACTCGAGACTTTCCTTTTCCTTCCTACACCATCCCAACTACATCTTTTATAAAATGGTCATCTTCATCAAACTTCACTCATTTTAATCCATTTGTGTTATATTTATTTAAGACATAAGGAGATAACAGCAAGGTAGTAGGTTGAATAGGTTCTCACAGAAATTCATATCCACCCAGAACCTCAGAAAGTGACTTATTTTAAAACAGAGTCTTTTCAGATATAATTCAGTTGTACTAGATTAGGGTGGAAATCCAATGGCTGTTATCCTTATAAGAAAGTGTGTGGACACCCAGAGAAAAAAGGCTGTGTAAAGATGGTGGCAGAGATTACAGCTATGTGTCTACAAGCCAAAGAATGCTAAGAATTGCCAGCAAACACCAGAAGCTAAGTGGGTGGCATGGATGGTTCTTAGAGTCTCCAAGAGGGGTAAACCTTGCCAAGGTCAATGCCTTAATTTTGGACTTCTGGCCTTCTAAATTGTGAGAAGGTAAATTCCCATTGTTTTCAACATTGAGTTTGTGTTCATTAGTTCTGGTAGTCCTAGGAAACTGTTACAGCAGTCATAACAAAATGCTTTACAGTCTTCCAACTACAGGAAGCATAATTGTCCAAAGACCCCAGCTGCTGCTCTGATACCCACTTGGCATTTGCTCCAAGGCCATGTTTCCCATAGGCTGCTCCCTGCCAGTGACTAAGTGCAGGATACATACAAAGCAGAACAATTCCTGAGAGGCACAGACCACTTTCTTGGCCAGTTTGACTCCAAGACTCTTTCACAGCCTTGCTATACTATTTTTAGACTGAATACTGTCTGGGATGCTCTCATCCTGCCTTCTTTTCCTCTCTTCTTTTGGAATAAGTCTGCCTCCTGGTCTGATGGTCTTCTAACCTTCCCCAAATCCCTTCCTAATTTTGATCATAAGTGTCTCCCTAATAAAACGCATATACATTAAATTGTACCTTGATATCTACCTCCTGGAAAATCCGAACTGACCCAGAAGAGAATGACAGAATCTGGTTTCTATTATAAAAACAGAAAATAGATTGCTCTCTATTTATGACAAACCCACAGCCAATATCATACTGAATGGGCAAAAACTGGAAGCATTCCTCTGAAAACTGGCACAAGACAGGGATGCCCTCTCTCACCACTCCTATTCAACACAGTGTTGGAAGTTCTGGTCAGGGCAATTAGGCAGGAGAAAGAAAAAAAGGGTATTCAATTAGGAAAAGAGGAAGCCAAATTGTCCCTGTTTGCAGATGACATGATTGTATATTTAGAAAACCCCGTTGTCTCAGCCCAAAATCTCCTTAAGCTGATAAGCAACTTCAGCAAAGTCTCAGGATACAAAATCAATATGCAAAAATCACGAGCATTCTTATACAACAATAACAGACAAACAGAGAGCCAAATCATGAGTGAACTCCCATTCACAATTACTTCAAAGAGAATAAAATACCTAGGAATCCAACTTACAAGGGATGTGAAGGACCTCTTCAAGGAGAACTACAAACCACTGCTCAATGAAATAAAAGAGGACACAAACAAATGGAAGAACATCCCATGCTCACGGATAGGAAGAATCAGTATCATGAAAATGGCCATACTACCCAAGGTAATTTATAGATTCAATGCCATCCCCATCAAGCTACCAATGACTTTCTTCACAGAATTGGAAAAAACTACTTTAAAGTTCATATGGAACCAAAAAAGAGCCCACATTGCCAAGACAACCCTAAGCCAAAAGAACACAGCTGGAGGCATCATGCTACCTGACTTCAAACTACACTACAAGGTTACAGTAACCAAAACAGCATGGTACTGGTACCAAAACAGAAATATAGACCAATGGAACAGAAGAGAGTCCTCAGAAATAACACCACACATCTACAACCATCTGATCTTTGACAAACCTGACAAAAACAAGAAATGGGGACAGGATTTCCTATTTAATAAACAGTGCTGGGAAAACTGGCTAGCCATAAGTAGAAAGCTGAAACTGGATCCCTTCCTTACACCTTATACAAAAATTAATTCAAGATGGATTAAAGACTTCCATATTAGACCTAAAACCATAAAAACCCTAGAAGAAAACCTAGCCAATACCATTCAGGACATAGGCATGGGCAATGACTTCATGACTAAAACACCAAAAGCAAGGGCAACAAAAGCCAAAATTAACAAATGAAATCTAATTAAACTAAAGAGCTTCTGCACAGTATAAGAAACTACCATCATAGTGAACAGACAACCTACAGAACGGGAGAAAATTTTTGCAATCTACTCATCTGACAAAGGGCTAATATCCAGAACCTACAAAGAACTCAAACAAATTTACAAGAAAAAATCAAACAACCCCATCAAAAAGTGGGCAAAGGATATGAACAGACATTTCTCAAAAGAAGACATTTATAACAGACACATGAAAAAATGCTCATCATCATTGGCCATCAGAAAAATGCAAATCAAAACCACAATGAGATACCATGTCACACCAGTTAGAATGGCGATCATTAAAAAGTCAGGAAACAACAGGTGCTGGAGAGGATGTGGAGAAATAGGAACACTTTTACACTGTTGGTGGGACTGTAAACTAGTTCAACCATTGTGAAAGACAGTGTGGCAATTCTTCAAGGATCTAGAACTAGACATACCATTTGACCCAGCCATCTCATTACTCGGTATATACCCAAAGGATTATAAATCATGCTGCTATAAAGACACATGCATGCATATGTTTATTGTGGCACCATTCACAATAGCAAAGACTTGGAACCAACGCAAATGTCCATCAATGACAGACTGGATTAAGAAAATGTGGTACATATACACTATGGAATACTATGCAGCCATAAAAAAGGATGAGTTCATGTCCTTTGTAGGGACATGAATGAAGCTAGAAACCATCATTCTCAGCAAACTATCTCAAGGACAGAAAACTAAACACCACATGTTCTCACTCACAGGTGGGAACTGAACAATGAGAACACTTGGACACAGGAAGGGGAACATCACACACTGGGGCCCGTCATGGGATGGGGGGAACGGGGGAGGGATAGCATTAGGAGATATACCGAATGTAAACAAACAGTTAATGGGTGCAGCACACCAACATGGCACATATGTGCATATGTAATAAACCTGCACGTTGTGCACATGTACCCTAGAACTTAAAGTATAATAATAAAAAAGGAAGAAAAAAAAAGAAAATAGATTGCTCTGCCTGGTTTGTGGAAAGTAAATTAGAATTTGGCAAGATTGAAATGCAAAGACCAAATAGAAAGATTATGCAGTAGCTAAAGGAGAGAGGCTTGTGGCTCACAGTATACTAGTGACAGCAGTAGATACAGTGGTAAGATTCCAGATATACTTTGACAGTAAGACTTATCAAACCTGGTGATGCATTTATGTGAGGGTGTAGGAAAAATCGGTATCAAGTTGATTCCTTATTTTCTAGCAAGAGCAAATGCAAGAATGTTGGTGACATTCACCGAGATGTAGAATGCTGGAAGAGTAAATCCAAAACTAAAAAATTAAAATTTTAGTTTATATATATTAAGATCAAAATTATTTGCAGATATCTAAACAGTGATGTCAAAGAAACAGTTGATTCTTAAGTTATGAAGCTCAAAAGAGCAGACCAGACTTCTACATGAAGTTGGCAGATATAAGAATCCAGCGTTTAAAGCAAAGGAAGTAATTCACATCTTTCAGGAAATAATGTAGAGTTAGCAACAAAAGGGCAGTCATGAGGCCTTCCAAAATGTAAAGGTCAAGACCAGAAAAGGAAGTGGACAATGGAGACTGAGACAGAATGACAAGAGGGGTAGGAGGAAAGTGTGAACATGGTATCCACAAACGAAAGGGAAGAGCACATTTTGAGGATGAGTGGAGGGTCCACTGCTCAAATGCTCTTGCAAATACCAGAAAGATTGTTTAAAATTGTCCATTGTCTTCGGAGACAGGCAATCTTCATTTTGGTGGAGCGGCAATGATGGATGCAAGATGGGAGGGGTCTGAGAAGAGAATAAGACTTCAGGTCAAGTTGACTCTGTCAATCTGTAAACCTTTATGCCCCAAACACACATCACTGATAAAAAAAGGTTGTATTCATAATAAAAAGATATAGCCAAGGGGATTTCCACTTTGTTTGATATTTTTTAATGTAAACTTGAAGCACTTTCCCACCACCACTTATCAATGTTT
Source organism: Theropithecus gelada (assembly GCF_003255815.1). Taxonomy (NCBI): domain Eukaryota; kingdom Metazoa; phylum Chordata; class Mammalia; order Primates; family Cercopithecidae; genus Theropithecus; species Theropithecus gelada. Next base: position 114,079,584 of record NC_037670.1, on the reverse strand, counting down.
TCTTTTCATATTCATAACCATAATAAAAAGATAAACTTTTGTGTAGGCCAGAAGGCCAACAGAAATACACAGCAATAATGGAAGCTAAAACAATGTGTTTCTGGATAAGGAGTCACAAGAAACAAAGGCAGAGCACAGATATCAACTCTCTGTGTTGTGTCATGTGCCACATTTTGAGCTCTCGGCATTGAAGGATATTTACTGCTTGAAGGCAGGACAACTGTTTATTTGGCATTTACTTCTGTACTGTTTGGTAAATACTCTCTATTGCAATACACCCACAAAGTATTGTTTTAAGCATAAAATCATATTAAGATTAAATATGCAAATTCTTAGATTATCATCATCATCTCATCTCTCTGAAATTCTTTTTCATTTTACTACACTCTTTAGTCCTTCCTGGTAAAAGTCAACTCCCCCATTTTCCCTCCAATACCACTGTTATAACCTCTTCGACGTCATTAGAGGCAACATTAATCATAATATTTGGGCTACTGGTCATCATTGCCCATAATCTCAATCTCTACTGTCACGTCAGTAAAAGCCTGATGACTCTTATTTAAGAGAAAATAAGGAGGTTCTAGACATCAGAAAGACTATCAGTCTATCATAGCCTAAAAGAATACTATTCAAGTTTAAAGTCAATGAAAGCCTTAAAAGGTTAATATGGTATTCAGGGTACAATCACTCAATATAATCAAGTGTCTTACTCTTTACAGATAGACTAGAAACAAAATGTAATATACAGTTTACTGGGCTATTACTTGGCATTTATTGCAGGTAATATAAAGATATTTTAAGAAAAAAATGCATATTTTGCATATATGTGAGATTTGCAAGCACATATCTCCAAGTCAAAATTAACACTGAAGTCCATGTGGCCAGAGACTAGTACACAAGTACACATGAATTCGGGAGTGATCTCCCAGATAAAACCACAGCAAAGAAGCATCAAAGCAGTATCACTGTGAACTCTACTTCGATTCTTTAATGTGCCACCTAAGCTTGGATAGTTTGGAGGTCCACACAAAGGCACTGGTTACCCTGACCCACATCAAGAGTGCTGGATATTTTTTGCCTGCAGTAATGAAGTATTTATAGACACATTACATGTTGCAGAAACACTCCAGCTACCTGAAGAAAGGGCTTGCATACTAAAGAGGAGAAAAATAAAACAGAACATATTTGATATAAATAACTATGCCTTAATAGCAACACCAAGGGCCATGTAGCTTTCTGGACAAGGTTTAAGATGACAGCAGGGGCCATCTACACCTGGCAGAAGAATAAATCTTCAGAATATTCAAAAGGCACATGTCCTGTTTTCAGGATATGTAATAGGGGAGAAGGTTTTTCCCCTGGACCTTCAGATGCAGCTAGGCTGCCAACAAGTCAGAATAATGAGTAGGCTCACCCCACACAGGCCCTGCTCTCTGTACCCCAGGCAGGCATTTGCCAGAGTATAAATTATTTACAGTGGTCTCCAAAGGCTCTGGAAAGTTAGTGTATATCCTTGACAAAAAGAAAGAAACCCTAGAACAAATATTAAAGGAAATAGGGGCTAAGTAAAGGTATATTCTAAGTAAAAAATGTTGCTGTGGTTAGAAAACACACACACAAATGCATTCTTGCCAACACCAAGTGAAATATCAGATGCTAATTATTCAATTCTCTATTCCTTCCTAGTCGCTTTAAAATTTAAGGACATGAATAGCAATGTTTAAATGTCAGCATTGAATCTAGACAATGGCTTAAGGCTTCATTATTTTAACGTATCTTCACTGAGTGATCACAGACACCTAAGAAATACATAATTAGATAATTACCTTATATTGTCTCCATCTTTTTAAGGACTCCAAAGAATATTAAAAACTTTGAAAGATCAAGGATGCAGTAAATTTAACTCTTCAATGCAACGCAAGTTTAAAATAGCACTGCAGTAATGCTGACATTCTGCCTTGTGGAGGAGGGTGGGGAAGGAAGGAAACCAATCATCTGTACTAACCAACACATCAGTGACCAGAACATTTTCCACAGAAAATAACAAAATATCTGATCATTTGAAGCTTAAATGATCAAGTTACTCCATTTCCTTGTGTAAGAAAAAGCTTGAAGTAGTAATTCAGAAGTGGTTCAATCGTGCAACTATGCCAAACCACTGGACTGTGAGACTGATTTGCTCAGCATTCTTATATCCTCAAGGTGCCCGTGGCCTTCACCCAGCAAGCCCCATCGAGAATTGAGATGTGAGTAGATGAAGTACCTAAGGGAGCACTAAGACAGGGAAAATACTTTGCATGATCGCTTCCAAAGCAGGAAGGGAGAAAAGAGCAGAAGAGTATCTTCCCTTCATACAATTTTCTTTTATGAAGAAGAAAAGTACCTTCCAGAATTCCTCCCAGCAGATTTCCCATCACTTCTCATTGGTTAAAACTAAGTCATATGTTCATATTGAGACTAATGAATGCCTACGGGAATGGGATTGCCACATTGGATTAGATAAATCAGCCCCGCCTCTGAGGACTTGGTAATTGAGGTCTGAATAAAATCAGAGTATTGCTAGCAAAGCAAGAGGGAGAACATTAGTAGACAACAAGCAGTGTCAGTCACAACTCTGTATTTTATACTGGAGGTCAAAATATTTGGCTCTATTGGATGTTTTTTGTAAAGTAGTTTCTCTTTCTTTCCAAAGTAATACAGAGTTTCAACTTTATAAATATAAGAACCAGCTCCCTGGATGACCTCCCTGCGGTATAATAAAGCACTAGGAGATAGGTGCTTATATGCTTTCCAAGGAATTTAGACCCTAATCACGTGAGACTCCATGGATTACAATCATCACTGAACTTCCTCAAAGCAAATAAGCAATTAATGCAGTCTCCAGAACATAGAGTTATTGTGGGAAAATACAGCTAAATAGAGCAAATGCATATTACTGGCTTTCACTTCTGTGCAGTCTTCCAGCTCTAAGTACAAGTCATTGCAATAATCTGATCAAAAGGTATCAAAGGTGAGGCTAACTGCAGCAAAGAATTTCTGTGCTGGCCAGTTAAACACTGATTATTCCCCAAAATGGAATGGCCAGTTTAGATCATATCACAGAACTAATAAACATTATCTCCTTGAACTCGAAAGGAACCCAGAAAGAGCTCAGCTTGAGACTTAACCAATTTACTCTTTGTTACTCTGATTCTTTCTTATTTCAACTTGGATGCTTTGCTAGAATTAGTATTATGAGAATATAGTGTTATTTCCAGTAGGTCCTTCAGTTGTAAATCTGAAATTCTAAGTATAGTTCTGATCTCTCTATATTGTGAGTTAATTCATTCAGTGTCACTGATAGAGGGCGAAGCATTTTATGTGCCTGAGATAAGAGATAAATGAAAGAATTCTTCACAGTCTATTGGGAACACAGAGAGGTAAACAATTACAAGGTGGTGTGCAAGAAGAAACAATCTGGAAAAAAGGGAGCATGTCACACATGATGTAATAATGCAGTGCAATGTACTCAGGGTGGGCTTTGGAGGCAGGGAGAAAGTTGTTCAAATCTATCCAGGGCCACTTACTAGCTGTGTGACAAAGCATACACTGTTTCTCTCTCTAAAACACAGAAAAATGTGTTATTACTACCAGGGAAGTTTTAAGCATTAAATGAGATGAAAACTGTAAGCGCATGGCACACAGCCCCCACACAGAGGAAAAGCTAGATAAATGCTTTTCCCTTCCCCTTCTTGTTTCTCTCCCTACCTCAGGGAGATACCAGGTCAGATCATTCTGGAGAGCAGAAAGCTCCAGTGTGGGGCACAGTGGACCTGGGCTCAACTACCAGAGCTCAGTGCTTAAAATGTTTGAGTAAATTCAAACTGAGGTCAGAAGGAAGAGTTGGGAAATAAGCATTGCCTATTTTCTTTTTTCACAATTAGTTTTACAATGTTTTGGTTTTTTCTTTGTTTTTTTGTTTTGTTTTGTTTTTGAGACGGAGTCTCGCTCTGTCGCCCAGGCTGGAGTGCAGTGGCGCCATCTCGGCTCACTGCAAGCTCCGCCTCCCGGGTTCAGGCCATTCTCCTGCCTCAGCATCTGGAGTAGCTGGGACCACAGATGCCCGCCACCACGCCTGGCTAATTTTTTGTATTTTTAGTAGAGAGGGGGTTTCACCGTATTAGCCAGGATGGTCTCGAACTCCTGACCTCATGATCCGCCCACTTCGGCCTCCCAAACAGCTGGGATTACAGGCTGTTTTATTTTTTAACATATTTATTGTGGTATAATTGATATGCAAAGAACAGTACACATTTAACACGCATAATTTGATGAGTTTGGACATATGTGAATACTCATGAAACCATCACCATAATCAAGGTAATAGACATATCCACCACCTTCTAAGTTTCCTTGTGTCCCTTTGCTTTTTTTTGTTGTTTGTTTAGGAGAGGGTTTTTTTGCTAAAAACACTTAACATGAGATCTACCCTCTTAACAAATGTTGAAGTGTACAATACCATCCTGTTAACTATGGGCACTATACTGTGCAGCAGACCTCTAGAACATACCTAGCATAACTGAAACTGTGTACCTATTAAACAACTCCCCATTTACCTTAGTCCCTGGCAACCTAGAGGCTAGAGTAGTCTTGCTTTTGTGAGTTTGACTGTTTGACCTCATACAAGTGGAACTGTGCAGTATTTGTCCTTTTCTGACTACCTTATTTCACTTACCATAATGTCTTAATGTCTAGTTATGTTGTCCCAAATGGCAGGATTTCCTTCTTTTTTAAGGTGGAGTAATATTCTATTGTGTATATAAACCACATTTTCTTTATACAGATATTTTAAGAGCTAGTGTGAGGAACCATAAACCCCTATGTTTGCTAATTGGTTTCACTCAAAAGTAAAACTTTTTGTATGCCTTCATCACAGGAGGTAGTTTTAGAACTTGGAGCAAGCGACCCACCAAAGTTAGGCTCCTAACCTCCACAGAGAATAGCAGATTGGGATGCTCACTTCTTTGATGATCACATTTCTAAGGGATGGCTCCTAGGTCCTAAAGACAGTCCTGTGTTGTAAAACGAGCTAGGAGCTTTTAAATATATGTACATCTCAAAGGGACAGAGTAATAATTTTGAAGTACACGTTTTCTAAAGTAAACTCCCTAAGAAAGTAATGGGAGGCACTTCTGCAGTTAGGCCATCAGGATTCTATCAGGGCTGGGGTTGACAGCGGGGTCAGAGCCCTACAAGGACAAGGAAATCTGCCTAAAATTTATTAAGGTGGAGGAAAATGTTATGGTCATTTTTGTCAATAAGAAAGGGCCAAAACTTAACTTTGATGAAGTCTAAGTTATCAAAGTTAACAATAATTATCCTATATGGTTTGTGGTTTCTGTGTCTTGTCCAAAAAAAAACCAAAACAAAACCCAAAAACTTTGTTTATTCTAAAGTCACAAAACTTGTCTTCTATCTTTCCTCTGGGGATAGAACAGTTTTAACTCTGATATTTGAATCACTGAGCCCTTTGTAATTAATTTGGTTATGTGGTATAAAATAAGGATTAAAATTTTGTCTTTCCATATGCCTATTCTAATGTGGGCATACTATTTATAGAAAAAAAAACAAAGTTACCCTTTCCTCATTGAATTACCTGGCCACTTTTATCATTGATCAATTGAGCACCTATGTTTGAGGAAATTTCAGAAATCTCTATTCAGTTCCATTCCCAATAGGAATCTATCTTGATTTACATATAGCTTTATATATAGTAAATTATGAATTCAGGCAACATAAGTCATCCAACATTTTTCTTCTTTTTAAAAATTGTTTTTGCTATACTAGGTCTCTAGCATTCCAATATAAATCGAAGCATCTACTTTTTTTTCCCTGCCAAAAAGCCTACTGGAATTTTGATTGAGATTGCATTGAATCTATAGATCAATGTGGGGAGATTTGATATCTTAACAATATTGAGACTACCAATCTAAGAACCTGGTATATCTCTCCATTTATTTAGGTCTTCTTTAATTTCAGCGATCTTTGGCAGATTTCTATGTAGAAGACTTGTACATCTGTTATTGAATTTATCCTTAATTGCTATTACAAGTTTTTTTAATATTTCAATTATTCACAGTTAGTATACAGAAATGCAGTTAAGTTTTGGATAATGATTGTAGTGATTTGAATAGTGGCCCCTAAAATCTGTGTGGATCCAGAATCCCAGAATGTGAACTTATTTGGAAATTGTCTTTAAAGATATGATTACTTGAGAATATCAAGATGACATTATCTTGGATTTAGGGTGAGCCCTAAATACAATAACCAGTGTCCTTATAAGAAGAAGAGAGGACATACAGAGGCACACGCACACAAACACACAGAGACAAGCACACATACAAAGTCCATATGAAGATGGAGGCAGAGCCTGGGATTATGCCTGGAGCCACCAGAAGCTGAAACAGGCAATAAAAGATTCTTTCCTGAAGTTATCTGGGAAGGTTGTTCTATATTTTATCCAGTTTTCTAGTTGGCTATGTGGATAAGTCGCAAAGTATCTTGGTGTACATTTTGCAACTAGTTTATTTTGGCTTGTATGTTGCCTATCAACTTATTACTTCTCAGCTTGAAATCCATATTTCTTTATCTTGCAATGTCACAATGAAGTGGATCTTACTTTTTTTATATTTATAGACTTTGTGGTTACAAATGTAGTTTTATTACATGGATATATTGCAGTAGAGAAGTCGGAGGCCTTAGTGTAACTATCACCTGAATTGTGTATATAGTATCCATTGAGTAATTTCTCATCCAGCACTCCGCTCCTACCCTCTCATCCTCTCACTCTTCCAAGTCTCCAAAGTCTATTATTCTACCCTCTATCACCATGTGTACAAATTTTTAGTTCCCACTTATAAGTGAGAACATGCAGTATTGACTTTCTGTTTCTGAGTTATTTTACTTGAGAATGGCCTCCAGTTCCACCTGTGTTGCTGTAAGAGGCATGACTTCATTCTTCTTTATGGCTGAACAGTATTCCAAGGTATATACATACCACATTTTCTTCATCCAATCATCCGCTGATGGACATTTAGGTTGATTCCCTTTCTCTGCTATCGTGAATAGTGATGCAATAAACATATAATGCAGACTTTTTTTTTTTTTTTTTTTTTTTTTTTTTGAGACAGAGTTTCACTCTTGTTGCCAAGACTGGAGTGCAACGGCAGGATCTCAGCTCACTGCAACCTCCACCTCCCGGGTTCAAGCAATTCTCCTGCCTCAGCCTCTCAAGTAGCTGGGATTACAGGCGTGAGCCACCAAGCCCGGCTAATTTTGTACTTTTAGTAGAGATGGAGTTTTGCCATGTTGGTCAGGCTGGTCTCGAACTCCTGACCTCAGGTGATCCCCCTGCCTCAGCCTCCCAAAGTGCAGGGATTACAGGTGTGAGCCAGCATGCCCAGCCAGACATCTTTTTGATATAATGGTTAACTTCCCTTTAGATAGAAACTCAGAAGTAGAATTGCTGGATTAAATGATAGTTCTATTTTTAATCTTTTGAGAAATCTCCATTTTGTTTTTCATAGAGGTTGGGTCAACAACAAAATTAAGACAGAAATTAAAAAGTTTTTGAAATTAGTGAAAGTGGAGACACAATGTACCCAAACTTCTTGGATACAGCAAAAGTAGTGCTAAGAGGAAAGTTCCATAGCATCAAATGCCCACATAAAAAAAAAAAAATTAGAAATATCAAAAATTAGCAACCCAACATCATACCTCAAGGAACTATAAAAACAAGAACAAACCAAACCCAAAGCTGGCAGAAGAAAAGAAATAACAAAGATTGCAGCAGAACGAAATGAAAGTAAGACTATACAAAACAATACAGAAGATCAATGAAACAAAAAGTTGGTTCGTTGAAAAGAAAAACGAAGTCAATAGACTGTTAGCTAGAGTAACCAAGAAAAGGAAACAGATGATCCAAATAAATACAATCAGAATGCAGAAAGGAGACTTTACAATTGAAGTGGACCTTATAAACATTTCTCCTTTTTTAAGTGGAACACGTTAGGCTTTGTCAATAGAGGGAACTGGAGAAACTGAAAAGGGGGTTCTTTCTTTTCTCAGTCCTAGTGTGATTTTTTTTCCCCTTCCCCTGATGTGGCTACTGGTGGCATACAGAAGGCCCAGGGGTGCTCACCTTTCAAAGTTTCTCTGACACTTCAGATGGCAGCTTCCTGCAGACCAGCTTCATCCCCTGATGCCATAGAGAACTTCACCACCACCAGCAATCCTCAGCCACACCCTATCCTATGGGGTCTCAGTATCAACCTTGTCATGGGAGGGGACATCTAAATTCTTTCTTTCTTCCTTAGCTATGCTCTGTCATCCCTGGAGACAGTAACTACTCCCATATTCTTCAGAGTCAATGCTTACCCTTTTTGGCAGTTACCCACTTTTGCAAGTTAATGATTTTTTCATTAAATATTGCCCACTCAATGGAGTGACAACTTTAAAGTACTAAAGGAAAATAAAGTGTCAACAGAATTGTGTATGCAATGTTATCTTACAACATCATACAATATCACTTACAAAATGAAGGAGAAAGACTTTTCAAATAAACAAAAACAGAATGTATTTTTAGCAGACCTGTATATAAGAAAGATTGAAGAAATTTCTTCAGGGAAAAAGTAATAATACTAGAAAGAAACTTCAATCTACACAAGGAAATAAAAGCAGCAAAAATGGCATTGAATGTCATATAAAACTCAAGCTTTAAGTGTTCTTAAAGGTCTACTGATTGTCATAAGCAAAAATGACAGTAATATCTTAGGAAATAATAGCATAGGTAAAATTATAATAGGTGATAAGTCACATAGTATCAGTAGCATGAAAAGTGGTGGTGAATTTGGGAATAGTGTGGAAAAGTCTTCACATCACACATGACAGCGTATAATATTATTTGAAGGTGGAATGTAATTAATTTTAATACCATATAGCAATTCCTACAAGAAACTCTGTAGTAAGAGAAACAAAACTTATTTTCATGCCAAACTGTATAAAAATACATTAGATGGCTTTATTCAAGATAAATAGAAGTAACTTGACTACCCCTCGACTGCAGAGTGAAGAAACAAGAGGGCACATCATTACCATGGGACACTAGTAAACAATAAGGAAGAAAACAATAGCTTATACAGAAATAAAATGGATGAATACCAAATTGAATATGCTAAGTGAAAGCAACCAGTCTCAAAAGATTATACACTGTGTGATGCCATTTACATCACATTCTAAAAAGGGTGAAATTACAAGGACAGAAAGCAATTCAGTGGTGGCCAGAGCTGGGGATAAGAAGAGAGATTGATGGCAAAGGGGTTTGTGGAAACTTTTTTGGTTATGGTGGTTATTGTTATGGTGGTGATTACATGCCTGGATGAATTTATTTATCAAAAATCATAGCTGTACACTAAAACAGTAAATCTTATTGCATGTAAATTTACCTTAATTTAAAAGAAAATGAAAAAAAATTCCGTTTTCCTGTTCAAATTACTAGTGTCATATCTGTCTCCTGACTGAACTTTGCAGGTATATCAGAAAGTTTACTATATTTTATTGAGAATATTTTTGATAATGTGGGTGTTTAATTATATGTGTTTAAGTTAAGTTTAAATTCCTTTGGCCATTGTTTATGACATAAAATTTAAGGCTTCAACTGACCAACTCTTTTCTAACAATTCCTAAGGTACCCCCTGGAGAAAAACCTTGGCTGCTATAATTTCATCTCAGCCCACAAAAAAAGCATATGGCCTTCTCTTCAGAAATGTGCCCTTGGTAAGCATCTCATTTTTTACAGTAAGATATCAACCTTGTCTTCAGTGTGACTAACTGTTCGAGCATGTGTCCATGTACATAATCAGCAAAGTCGAAGAACATCACTCCAATACCTGATAGGAGCATAACCCCAAATTCACTGCAGCCAATATCCATCAAAAGCTTGAATGTGGCCGGGCGCAGTGGCTCATGCCTGTAATTCCAGCACTTTGGGAGGCTAAGGTGGGCAGATCATGAGGTCAGGAGATCAAGACCACGGTGTAACCCCGTTTCTACTAAAAATACAAAAACTTAGCCGGGCGTGGTGGTGGGCGCCTGTAGTCCCAGCTACTCAGGAGGCTGAGGCAGGAGAATGGCGTGAAACGGAAGGCGGAGCTTGCAGTGAACCGAGATCGCGCCACTTCTCTCCAGCCTGGGTGGCAGAGTGAGACTCCGTCTCGATTAAAAAAAAAGCTTAAATGTAAAACAATACTTATGGAGGATTGCCTAAAACATATGCTATCTATCCTCTCATCTGGTCTTTAAAATTCATCCCTAAGTTAAACCAGACCATCCTAGGGAACAACCTACCTACACAACACCATTGTGGCCTCTACAAATTGATGTAGCTGACATGCTGTTAGAGACCTATATTAAGGGAGGTTGTAAGAAAGAGCTTAATGAAGCTCATTGTTTTTGTCAAGGACATTGGTCACTGTGGTACATAGTGTCACTTTTCTCAGTATAATATATAGTCCTGTCTCTTTTGGTCAATATTTATGACACAGAAACCAAGACTAGCCCTATTCTCATTTCTTTTCACTCACTACTAGAAACTTTAAAGAGAAGTCTAGCTCAGCATCCATGATATTGCATGGAGGATGTAGGAGTATGCATTATGCATTTTTAAGCCTGAAGAACATACATGAACTAACCTACCTGTAGTCACTTTACTTTTATTCCTTTGTTTCCACCATGTCGCGCTTTTCTTACTCTTGCTAATTAATCATGCTATTTTATGTAACTGATACTTCAGAAATGATAAAATATAAATAGATTCAAAATTAATACATGTCCATAGACTAGTAATTGGTTTCCTTATAAGTTAAATAAAGCAAATATGCTTTCTGTGCTCTGGCCATAATAAAACTCAGTGCTAAGCATAGAGAAAAGAATGAAATAGACATCTGCTTTGTAAAATGGTTATTATAAGAAAAAAAAAGAATGACTATTTGAATATAGATACAACTAAGGGAAACTGAGCCATATTTTGTTAAGATTGAAATGAAAAAATAAATGGAACAAGATTTTCATTTTCCTCTTATCAGTTGGGGGCTTCAATTGATAAACAAGAGGGCAAGAAACTGTCTAGAAACTCAACCATATTTTCATAGTCTTAATGAGTCCAGATAGGATAAAGCTCAGAATGTGCAATTTGAAACATGATTTTTATCATGTTAGTGAAATATATTTTAGCACATGAGACGACATCTTTTTAATGCTTCCTGCAATGCATAGCCTTATCTTGTCCTATAAAGCCTTTATTTTCACCAGAATGACCTGGCAGCCAGCTGAAAGGACACGATGGACTGTCTGACTGATTACACCCTAGGAATATTTATGTAACTTTTTGATGGCAGCAAAATACTGAAAAGAGGATACAGGAGATAAAGTAATGGAAGCCAGCCTGACTTAAGCCTCATGTAATCCCTGGCATCTCTTAAATCACTAGGTAAGATTAGTCAGTGATAAAAATTCTCCAACAGTGAGCAGCTCTCTGAAAGCCTACATCTTCCTGTTGAGTGGACTGTCAAATTTAGAGAATGTATTACCTGACCTACCAAAGATACTACTTTTAAGTCCTTGACCAATTAAGTAAACAGTGAAGACAACTATTATGTGGTTTTTATTTTACTGTTGTTGTTTTATAGCTGAGTTATATCCCAGCCAGATTCACATTGTGAATGTTTAGTTGAATGCTGCACCAAATGATAGTTGTACCTGATCAGGACAAACCTCAAGAAATGTTTTTCCTCTTTACTTCTGTCTTTGAATGACTTCTCTTCCAAATGTGAAAAGGACACATTTTCCTTTCCTATCTGCGTGGCAAAAATAAGGCAATCTCAGATCTCTTAAAAATTGTCTCAATTTTTACCTTTTACAAAGAAATAATGAGTTACCTATCTCTTTCTGTAGACTAAGAAGAATGCTATATAAAAACCCATGCAGTGCAACATAATTTTTTGATCATTTCATATGAACAGGCAAGATTCATAGTGATACTCAGAAAACAAAGTATTGGGATTTTATTCAAATATATCATTATACATTTTTATATAAGCTTGATTATTGTTGGTATTTCTGCATTATAACATTTATTTGACAGCTTCTATCTAACCCAGTTCTTTTATTGCAAGGTAATATGGATATACTAGTCTTAAGTTAAAAATAGATTCTACTATCATGAATTTAAGTGGGATTCTCTATCCAGAACCCAAGTGGTTTTATTTATTAGGTTTCTTGCTAGGTGCAAGATACAGTGAAGGGAGTATTACTCTCTGTTAAATTTAAGAAGCTTGTAATATATAAAGCCATATACAGTATATAACACTACAGAGAAGTTCTCTCTCTTCACCTTTTTTTCTAATGTGTGGTCCATGGCCTACCAAAAATACTATGCATCAGACATAATGAGGATGGCACATGTTTAGGAGCATTACTAACATTTAAATATGCTGTAACAATTCAGGCACAAAAATCCAGTGCAGAAAAGCTAATACTTTTTCCCCATGATTCTGAAATACTGGACTCAATGTCAACTCTCAAACACATGCATGAGAGTTATAGGTTCACCCAAAAGTCAACAACATAGCTAAACAGAAAATCAAAACCCACAGTTGGCTCCAATGAGTAAGAATTAAAGAGAAAAAGCCTGTTTCTATTTAGAATTTTGTTCAGAATTTTCTGTTTTGACACAGCAGGTGAGGGATGAAGAAAGAGTAAAAAACTCATTTCAAATTTTAAAACGGCCATCGTTAATAGTTTAGAATTCAGAACTAGAAGAAATTAAACAGTAAACAACACTGCCAATATGGTAAATGTTAATATTAATGTCAATATTAAGGATTAGGATAATTGCTGTGTTTTGGTTCCAGAAATCAGAGTGCTGTGGATTAAGGGATTTATTACAGAGATCAGACCTTATGCAACTGTGGGAGAAGAAGAGGAAATAAAAGTACAGAGGACAAAAGTCGGAGGATCAGTTCCATTGAATAGGATGGGGCCTGATTAAGAAGTCTATTGACAGCTGTTGACTCTGCATTTGTTGATGATCTCAAAGTCACTGTAGGTCAGTCAGCAGAGGTGACAAAGAAGAAAACCTGAATATAAAAAGGGGTAGAGCAATAAAAACTGAAACCTGGAAAGACAAAGTTAAACCAATGAAGTCACTAGAACGTGTGTTTGTCTCTCGTTACTTCTAATCTCAATCATATCCATAACCTACAGACAAAGCTGGTACCCTTCGTCATATAGCTGAACAAATATCTGGCATGGGACTTGAAGTAGCTAAAATCAGAAATCTAGATAAACTAGCAGATCAGTATCATACCCCTCATTTAATGTTCTGTAATATAAGTTAAGCACTTATCAATACATCTTATGTTAGATAGTAAAGGAATGGAAAAGGTTGGAATGGAAAAGAATTGACATATAAATATACATATATATACACACACACACACATATACACACATATAAGTTTATATATGTGAAAATAAATTCGTATCGAAATAAGAAATTATCCTAACAATTATAGTTCTCATTTCTAACCAGTCATGTGGTTGTGGCTGGTATCTAGAAGTTCTCTATTTCACTACCTATTATACATTCTCTTTGCTCTCTAAAGCAATTTGGTTACTAAAATTTTCTTGCCTGGTAAGGTGACCCAAATCCTCAATTCTAAAATATTTGGCCTAATTATATTCTATTACTATAGTTTTTCATTAATCTTTTTTTTCTGTAGAGATAGTATCTTGCTATGTTGCACAAGCTGATCTCAAACTTCTGGCCTCAAGCGAGTCTACCAAAGTGCTGGGATTACAGGCAGGAGCCACTGTGCTCAGCCATTTCTTCATTAACTTTTATCACAGGTGATGAGTGTACTAAGAGGCACCAGAAGGATGTCTGCATTCCTGATATATTCCTTCTAACCTTCCACAGCATAACAGCAATACAATTATCCTCTTGATAATCAAGGGAAACAACCTGAACTCGCACAGTTGTCTTCTTTGCCTGTTGATTCACAAGCATAAGAAGCCCAGAGTGCTCAGTCTCAACTTTCAAATTAAGGGAACCAATCCAGTGTCCCCTGGTGGAAACATAACTCTCTTAATAGTTAAGACCTCTAAACTAGAAGAGTCTAAAGTCACTGGGTCAGGAATCCAACATTTTGCTAGTGGATCACTAGGGAAATTATGAGAGGATCCTCTCCCATTTTTATTCCTTGATTCTATGAGTCATGAATCCCAGTTATGAGAGAAAAAGGACCCTGTGTTGGACACTAACCTAGAGCATGTACCACATCCTAGACAACAATGTCCTAAACCCAGATTGTGTTGTCATCTAGCTGGTGCTGCAGTAAAATATTCGAAAGACCATTTTACCACTCTATCTGGTCTTTGTTAGCTATCATTGATGGTTATTTTTAAAAAGGCATTTTCCAGGTAAATAGCTACATACCAAGTTATGGGGGTGAGTCAATTTGCTTCAAAAACAAACCCACATCTGAACCAGCTGCCAGAATTGGAGTTAGCACATGATCAACTGTATGATAATCCATTGACATTCTCCAAGGTCCATCTTTCTGCTACACAAGCCAAAAGGCAAATCGAATGGAGATTTAAGTCACCATTTTTCAAGTCTACAATGGTGATTATGATTTCTACAATGATTCAAGTTTGTGGTATTGCCTTTGACTTATTAGTTTGGTAGACAGAAATTCTAGAGGCTACCACTTGGCCTTTCTTACAATAGTAGCCACTATTCCATGGATTAGGGAACTAATGTGGAAACTATGCCAGTTACTGAATATGCCTAATATGACTGCATTCCTGAACTGGAGAAATAATCACATAATGGATTCAGGTGCCCATTGGTCCACTGAAATCCAAGTCAAAACTCCACTGATTGCTTTACATCTATAACTTTATTCTATCTAGAGGACCACAATGTATTTTGGGTTTCTAAGAACAGGTGTCAATTATGAGACTATTGTCCAGTAATTCTCAAAAACACTGGTTATTTTTCCTTCTTCAATTTACCACCCTGGTAAATAGCAATAGGTCCCTTTGAGGAATGTTAAGATTTCCATTATAAAATTATGGCTGTGTCAAAGGACTGTTCATCGACCTGGCCTCCTCTTCACTCAAGGGACTCTGGTTCTGAAAACTCAATCCTGTTTGGAAATTGATTGAGAGGGAATGACTCTATTGTTGTGATTCAAATCAGCCTTTTGTTCCAAGACCTAGAGTTTACCACTTGAACAATTAAAGTAAGACTAGAAGAGGCTGAATAAGACTTCTAGTTTTATGGATACCATGATCATCAATGATCTCTCTCCATAGGTCAAATTCTGATGACTGCTTTGCTCTGCTATCCAATATGTTAACTGCACCCACCTTACTTCTGGCAATGACGTGCCAGGTTTTGGTCCCTGCCATCCAGGGATCCCCTCATCTCCTTTGAATTCAGGGACTATAGCTTGATGACAGCTTTTTCACTGTGAATCCTGAGCTATAGAGAATGACAACCATGGAGCTCTCCAAGGATATTGACTTTTTTTTTTTTAAACAAATATTTCTTACAGCTTTGCTCCAGAGCATCTTCCTTCCTTCTTTCTTATAGCTTTGATTAGGGAGTGTTCTCTGGCCCCTTCTGAGGTACAGAGTAAAGAGCTGGGTACACAACTCTTATATAACAAATCTACTTTTACATTCCAACCTTTCTGACCCTTTGCATATCTTCCTCTATAGTAAAGCAAGGAACTCCTGAAATTTCAAATTCAATTAGTGTAGGCCACCTCTGGGCTCATGTTTCAGTAATCTCACCAAGAAAACTCAGAGCCATGCTGACTGCCTAAGCTACAAAACTAAACCCAGAATCTCTCCTTAGTTCATCCATATCAACAAATTCAGCCCAATCCAATATTTCATTTCTTCTTCACTGTTACAAATTCTTTATTATCCATTTCCATACATGTACCCCAGAATTCTGTCGATGTAAATTCGTAAAATCTTGTAGTTATCTTGGCATGTATGGTACCTTTCATGTGTCACATTTTGTACCTAACATCCAGGGCTAGCCCAGGATTTTAGTCTGGATATAGATCTAGAAGACAGTAGCTGGGGATATGTTCTAAGGAGGATCAGCAGAGCCTTGCAATGCTTTTACCTCAGAGGAAGCTTCGTGTACTTCAGGACTAACGCCCATAGGCAAAGGATGAAGAGCTGCTTCTCCTGGCAAAGGAGACTCAGCAGAATTTTGGTTTCCCATGTCCCCCACTTTATGAGGATATGTGCATAAGTCCCCATCTCAATTATTTTGGTTTTCACTTCTCCCAACTCAAATTACTAACTTTTAACATATGAAACTCTGAAAGATTGTGAATTCAATTTGTGTTGAAATTCAGGCAATTTTAGGACTAGACTTTGGATTTAATTTTTGGAAAACTCAGCCCTCTGATTACAGTAGGTAAAAGTTTATTTTAAGGTAGTCTAAAAGCATTCTAGTCCATTCCTTGAATCTTGAGACTTGAGGCCATCATTTCTTTTTTTTTTTTTTTTTTTTTTTCTCCTTTTCTTTGTGAGACAAAGTCTCACTCTGTTGCCCAGACTAGAGTGTAGTGGTATGATCATGGCTCACTGTAGCCTCAAATTCCTGGGTTCAAGTTGTCCTCCTGCCTTAGCCTCCCAAAGCACTGGCATTATAGGTGAGAGCCACCATGTGTGGCCCACTTCCTTATTTATGTTCCCCTGAACACTTAGAAATAGCTGAGCAGCAGCATTATGGTCTGTGTTTTGAACAAAATGTCAATGGCAGCAAGTATCTGGCCACACAAAGCCTTGCCTTCTGTAGTTACTTGATTGCAGTTGTCCACAGTTGATCGTTTAATATCCTATTTTGCCATGGCATGGCATAGCATGCTACTAGTACCACTTTTGTCATTGGAGACTAGGTCATTAATGCATCTAAATTTTATCGGATCAGAAAATCATCTGCAGATAATTCAGAACCAATACAGAGACCCCATCCTCAAGGTTCTGTTCCTATGGAAGCTCAAGAAACAGGCTACATTTGGTACCACTGAGTGAGAATTAAAGTGAAAAAGCCTGCTTCCATTTGGGATTTTGTTTAGGATGATCTATTTGACTAAGCAGAGGTTAGTAAAAACAAGCAAAAACGAATTTAAACCTCAAAGTTATAGATGTTGAACACATTTATGATGCCCAAAAATTTCCATTCAATTAAGCAAAAATATAGACAATGTTCAAAACCTCCAATATTTTCTACATCATATGTTTTAACTCCAAAAAAAAAAAAAAAAAACTACAGGGGCCTGGTGCAATGGCTCATGCCTGTAATCCCAACACTTTGGGAGGCCAAGGCAGGCAGATCACAAGGTCAGGAGTTCAAGACCAGCCTGGCCAATACGGTGAAATCCCATCTCTACTAAAAATACAAAAAGTAGCCAGGAGTGGTGGCACATACCTGTAGTCCCAGGTACTCGGGAGGCTGAGGCAGAAGAATCGCTTGAACCCAGGGGTGGAGGTTGCAGTGAGCCAAGATCATGCCACTGCACTCCAGCCTGGGCAACAGAGTGAGAATCTGTCAAAAAAAAAAAAAAAAAAAAAAGAAAACAACCTAGAAAATGACAGTGTTTTCAATATATTAAATATTAGTATTACTGATTAGCTTGAGTGCCTAGACTAAATCCTAGGGAACAAATGAAAGATGGCTATACTAGATTTATTAGGGAAAGCAATTTTCATAAAGGCGATGTATTTGATTAAACAGAGCATATGGTCTAGCTGGCAATTAATACAAGCCCTGTGGTGTGATATGTGCCTGTGCGTGTGTGGCAAAACATCTTTCTCATATCACCCTATTACAATAAAATGCACTTGTAGCAAAAGTAAGTGCACTGTCAGCCTGGAAAAAGCCAATGATTGTATCTTTGAATGTATAGAAAAGATCTCTCTCTTTCCCCTTGAGCTTTTAGAGTCAGGGTTTTAAAAACAGCAGAAAAGAAATCTTCTTTGAAATTGCTTTTAAGCTGATTAGCTGACACTTAATGAGTATCAGATATTGTGCTGGAAGATAATAGGCATATGTATATGTAGACATGCCTTTCAGGTACTAAAAGACTCCACCTTCAAAACCAGCTCTTAAAGTATTTAACTTAAACTCTTAAAGTATTTAAACAGACAACAGAACTGAGTACATGTATCCAAATGATGCTTTCCTTAATATCACACAAAGCACTAGCATCCAACTTGTCCCTCCAAGTGCCCTAGACATGGTGCCAAGCAAATGCTGGCAGGCCCTTCTAAGCATACTCTTTCTAGGTATAGATTCATGAAACAGTGCCAATGCAATGTGACTTGGCTTCTTGCAAATGTTCCCTTTTAATGCATTGTATTCCCCAACAAATGAATGTCTCATGTCTGGCATGTCAATTTCTTTCCACAACATGGGAATCTTTTAATCTATTTATTCTTGTTTATAAATGCAAACTTCGCATTATTCTATTCACACATACACACCAAAAAGAAACACATACTAGTGCATTCCAAAATACGTTCCAGTTATACTAATTTAGTCTTTTGGATCTATTTACTTTTCAAATATTAGCTCTTACTGAACTCCTTCAAAGTACAGTCACATTTTAAGACTGCAGGATTACTTAAGTGCAAGGTCACATTGCAAAGCCAGTAGCACAGAGATCAAAGATTCTCAGAATCACCACTCTCTCTTCTCTTTCGGTGACCTTAGACTTGCCCCCTTCTTCCTTCTCACCAAGCAAAAGACACATCTCACTTCCACAAGGGTCTCAATCCCACCATGTCCAATACTAATGAGGAGGGAGAGACCTTCATCTTAGTAACCCCATCACAAAAGAACAGACATCTTACAAGTTCATTATTATGGCAAAGGTCAACATAGCTCTTTGTAGAAAACTAACATATACAAAGATGTAGCTCATCAGGGGTTGGAAAGGAAGGAGGTACAAATGTTCATAATCACCTGCATTATCCTGCAGCTACTGAAGAAGAGAAAGTTGTCACCAATGCATCTACATTTTTAAATTCCTTTAGTTTCCTTTAAAGGTGCCCACCTCATTTTACATAGAAGTGTAAAACAACACAAAGAAGTGCAGAAATCATGAATGCAAGACTTAATGAATTCCTACAAGCTAAATACACCTGACGTTATTGTCCATATCAAGAATCAGAACAATACCAGAACCTCTGTGCCTTTTTTTTCCCTGTTTTGAACCATCATAGCTGTCCTGGGTACAAAGGAGTCAGTGCCAGGACATTTCTCACATTTCAGTTATACAAGCTACTTATTACAGAGCAGCATACAGAACTTTTAGAGAATGTAACTTATACAACACTGAGCACAGAATATATCTAAAATTTCTCCACTTCTCACCACCAGATACTGCTACCATTTCTAGCGTGGAATTTTGCTATAACCTCCCAACTTATAATCCCTGCTGTTTTCTTTCCCCTTCAGAAAAGCTTCAAGCTAGCAGCTAGAGGGAACTTTTAAAAGTAGGCACTCCATCATGGCATTCAGATCATATCATTCCCCCACTTACAGTAATATTTCTTGCTCTTGGCTGCACATTGGGAAGTTTCAAAACCTACAATTGTCTGGGGCCACCCCCCAGAAATTCTGGTTTAATTGGTCTGGAGCGTGTGCTGAGCTCCACAGGTGATTCTAATTTCCAGACTTTGTTATGACCTCAAGGCCCAACATGAAGGAAAGTTACCTTTTTAATTTCAGCTCTTACTGTGCTCCCTCATTCAGGCTATCTCAAATACACTGACCTCCTCTCTGTTCCATGAAGACAACAGGCCCACCTCTGAACCATTACACTTGCTGTTCCATATTTTTCATGTTTTTCTTCATTGCTTCTTTTCCTGAGACAGCTACCTCCTTCACTTCCTTTGCATCTTTTTTTTTTTTTAAAATTTTTAAGTTCAGGGTGCAAGTGCAGGCTTGTTACATAGGTAAACTTGCATTAAGCAGGTTTGTTGTATAGATATTTCATCACACAGGTATCCTTTCCCACTTCCTACCCTCTACCTTCCAAAAGGTCCCAGTGTGTGTTGTTCCCCTTTGTGTGTCCATGTGTTCTCATTATTTAGCTCCTACTTATAACTGAGAACATGCAATATTTGGTTTTCTCTTCCTGTGTGAGTTTGCTAAGGATAATGGCCTCCAGCTCCATCCATGTCCCTGTGAAGGCTGGCTGCATAGTATTCCATGCTGTATATTTACCACATTTTCTTTATAATTCTAGTTCTCAGTGACACCTTAGCTAGCTACCCCTGACATTTTATACCGCCCGTCCTGATTCATATTTTCAGCAATAATCACTACCCAACATACAGTATATCTTCTTTATTTATTTTGCTCCACCTGAATAAGCCTGTTTGTTCAGGACGGTACCCCTAACTCATGAAGCAATGCTATTATACAGCCAGAGCTCAAGAAATGTTTATTAAATAAACAAATGGCATTTTCAACTAATGAAAACCCTGCTAAAGAACTTTGAGATAGCATCTAAGAGCCAACATTGGAACATTCATTGTGATCATAAGCATTAAGCACATTTTCAATCAAAACTGGTTAAATGAAAACAGCCTAGATAAGAAGTTGCCATTTACAGCAAAATAGAGATACACTGTCTGCACTTCATCCTTCAGACAAAAGAAATCCCTAGAGAAAAGATTATTTCTTCTTTTGTGGAGCATTCAGAGCTTTCAGGACTACCAGACATCTAAAAGCCTCCAGAAATTTAAAAAAAAAAAAATCAGAAATGGGAAATAGACCATATTTTTCCTCTCTCTTGCATATATATTTTTTTATATTTCCTTTGTAATTCACTCATTTTGAGTCATAGAAATTTCTTTTTATGTCATTGTGGAGGTGCACTCATTCACAATGATTGCTTTCAAGCACAGGACATGGCATCCACTTCACCTCCAACTCTCTCTGCTGCCTCAAGAAGACTGTCCTAGAGAAAGTTAACATCCTGATTCCTTTCATTTTTTTTTTTTTTTTTACCAAGAAATAAATCTTGAAATAAAAGCTCCTGAACTTTCTACCCTGTCTAAAATTCTGGGCTAAAATATCTCCTGAATTGTCAATCCAATAAGAGAGATTTTCTTAAAGAGAGAAAAAGAGAAAAACTCATCAGCAGAGCAGAAAAATCACAAATCACTAAATACAGGGCTGTTTCCAGTTGCACCCATAAGCAGTGCTGCTACAAACTAGGTCTCAATTCCACTGGGTCTAAGCCTTCCTCTTGCTTGAAGAAGCTAAAATATTGTTCATTCCCCACTTGCCTCAGAGACAGTGAAATTCCTGAGGCTTCTGTTTAGAAAAATTGTTACGGTCTCTCAATACTTCTGTGTTTTTATTGTTATCACTGTTAATAATGAAAAACAAACTGTGGTCCTTAGTAGCTCTGATATACATGCTGATAACCAATCTACCTGAACAGTATAAAATTCCTGGTAGTCTCAATAAATGTTTGATAAAATAATAAAACTCTCACAGTTCTGAATTCTTTTCTACTTCCTATACATTCAACTTCATATAGGGATTTCTGATTATAGAAATAGCATAAAAAGAGCCTCTAAAATTTGGATTTATATTTAAATTCTGTTCTAGTGATGAAATTTCATTCCTAAGCTACAAACCAGCAAGATAAACCAGGCAAATCATTTTGCTTCATTTTTTTCTTTTCATGCTCCCATCTGTAGACTTAAAATAATCCCAGGAGAAAACGATAAACCCTATTTCCTAGTATTCTATCATTAGACGGACTGTACTAATAAGTAATATTTTAAGAAATAAAAATAACCAAGAGTTCATCGATTAACCAAACAACTAGTGTACTCAACAAATACTTGTTGAATGCTATTTACTATACTCATATTTTTGGCAATACAGCAATTAAACAAATACACACAATCCTTTACCTCATGCACATTATCATCTAAAGGGAGAGAGAAACATTTATTACATAAACTTAACTATATCTATCTACATTCAAAAAGTATTTATCAAGCTCCTTTATGGCATAGGAGCTGCGTAAAAATGGTGTACAAAATACATATAACCAATGCTTTCATGGAGTCTAATGAGGAAGACTGTATTAGTCTGTTTTCATGCTGCTGATAAAGACATACCCAAGACTGGGCAATTCACAAAGAAAAGAAGGTTTAATGGAGAATCACAGATCCACGTGGCTGGGGAAGCCTCACAATCATGGCAGAAGGCAAGGAGGAGCAAGTCACATCTTAACGTGCATGGCTACAGGCAAAGAGAGAGCTTGTGCAGGGAGACTCCTATTTTTAAAACCATCAGATCTCATGAGAACCATTCACTATCATGAGAACAGCACAGGAAAGACTCACCTCCATGATTCAATCGTCTCCCACTGGGTCCCTCCCACAACACATGGGAATTATGGGAACTACAAGATGAGATTTGGGTGGAAACACAGAGCGAAACCATATCATTCTGTCCCTGGCCTCTCCCAAATTTCATATCTTCACATTTCAAAACTAATCATGTCTTCTCATCAGTCCCTCAAAGTCTCAACTCATTTCAGTTTTAACTCAAAAGCCCACAGTCCAAAGTTTCATCTGAGACAAGGAAAGTCCTTCCCACCTATGGGCCTGTAAAATCAAAACCAAGTCAGTTAATTCCTAGATACAATTTGAGTACAGGTGTCAGGTAAATACAGTCATTCCAAATGGGAGAAATTGGCCAAAACAAAGGGACCACAGGCCCCATGCAAGTCCAAAATCCAGTGAAGCAATCAAATCTTAAAGCTCCAAAATGGTTTCCTTTGACTCCATGTCTCACATCCAGGTCACGCCTATGAAACACATGGTTTCCTATGGTTCGGGCAGCTCTACCCCTGTGGTTTTTCAGGGTACTACTTCCCTCTCAGCTGCTCTCATGGGCTGGCATGGAGTGTCTGTGGCTTTTCCCGGTGCACAGTGCAAGCTGTCAGTGGATCTATTATTCTGGGGTCTGGAGGATGGTGGGTCTCTTCTCACAGCTCCACTAGGTGGTGCCCTGGTAGAGACTCTCTGTGTGGTGGTCCCAAACCCACATTTCCCTTCCACACCACCCTAGCAGAAGTTCTCCATGAAGACTCTGCCCCTGCAGCAAACTTCTACCTATCATGCAGGCATTTCCATACATCTTCTGAAATCCAGGCAGAGGTTCCCAAACACCAGTTCTTGACTTCTGTGCCCTGGCAGTCTCAACACCACGTGGAAGTTGCCAAGGCTTGAGGCTTGCACCCTCTGAAGCCATGGTCCAAGCTCTACATTGGCCCCTTTCAGCCATGGCTGGAGCAGCTGTGATGCAGGGCACCAAGTCCCTAGGCTGCACACAGCAGAGGGACCCTGGACCCAGCTCCTGAAACCACTTTTTCCTCCTAGGCCTCTGGGCCTATGATAGGAGGTGCTGCCATGAAGACCTCTGACATGCCCTGGAGACATTTTTCTCATTGTCTTGGGGATTAAGATTCAGCTCCTCATTACCTAGGCAAATCTCTGCAGCCAACTTGAATTGCTCCCCAGAAAATGAAATTTTCTTTTCTATCACATGGTTAGGCTGCAAATTTTCTGAACTTTTATGCTTTGCTTCCCTTATAAAACTGAATGCCTTTAACAACACCTAAGTCACACCATGAATGTTTTGCTGGTTAGAAATTTCATCTGCCAAATACCATACATCATCTCTCTCAAGTTCAAAGTTCCACATATCTCTAGGGCAAGGGAAAAATATCACCAGTCTCTTTGCTAAAACATAACAAGAGTCACCTTTACTCCAGTTCCCAACAAGCTCCTTATCTCCATCTGAGACCACCTCAGCCTGGACTTTATTGTCCATATCGCTATCAGCATTTTGGGAAAAGCCATTCAACAAGTCTTTAGGAAGTTCCAAACTTTCCCATATTTTTCTGTCTTCTTGTGACCTATCCAAACTGTTCCAACCTCTGTCTGTTACCCAGTTCCAAAGTTGCTTCCACATTTTCAGGTATCTTTTCAGCAGGGACCCACTCCTGGTACCAACTTACTGTATCAGTCATTTTCATGCTGCTGATAAAGACATACCCAAGACTGGGCAATTTACAAAGGAAAGAGGTTTATTGGAGAACTCACAGTTTCACGTGGCTGGGGAAGCCTCACAATCATGGCAGAAGGCAAGGAGGAGCAAGTCACATCTTATGTGCATGGCAGCAGGCAAAGAGAGAGCTTGTGCAGGAAGACTCACATTCTTAAAACCATCAGATCTTGTGAGACCCATTCACTATGAGAACAGCATGGGAAGGACCCACCCCCATGATTCAGTCATCTCCCACCAGGTCCCTCCCACAACACATGAGAGTTATGAGAGCTACAAGATGAGATTTGGGTGGGGGACATGGAGCCAAACCATGTCAAAGACAAACATTAAATAAAGCCAGCAACAGCAATAAGTTCTATAAAGGAAACTAACAAGGTTCTACATGAGAGAATAATGAATCAGGAAGTGACATATCAGCAGAGAAATGAAAAATGAGTGGGTGTTAACTGTGTGTTAAGGAAAAGAGCAGTCTGAGAAGATAGGAAGGTTTGTGCAAAGACCCTGAGCCAGAAAATACTTGCCAGTTTGAGAAGAACTGTGAAACTAGAGTAATAATGCCTGGAGAGAATATTTGAAGATGAGTTAAACAAGCTGGGCACAGTGACTCATGCCTGTAATTCTAGTACTTTGGAAGGCAGAGGCAAGTGGATCACTTGAGGTCAAGAGTTCAAGACCAGCCTGGCCAACACGATGAACCCCCTTCTCTACTAAAAATACCCAAAAAGTCAGCCAGGTGCAGTAACACACACCTGTAGTCCCAGCTACTAGGGAGACTGAGACAGGAGAATTGCTTGAACCCAGAAGACAGAGGCTGCAATAAGCCAAGATCAGGCCCCCAACTCCAGCTTGAGTGACAGAGCGAGACTCCATCTCAAAAAAAACAATGACTTAAACTGAGGTCATATCAAAACTTTTATACTAAATTTCTGAAGAACATGAATTTTTTTCAAAATTTCCAAAGTTCGTATGTAACAGAATTTTATGCATAACTCACTAATGTACTGCTTCACAAAGCATCCTTCATGAACCATTTTCATTTTAAATAGTTTTATAGCTCAGTGCATTTAGAATTGCAGCTGAAAGAGAATTAAATCATTACCTTTTGTGCAGAATTTCTCAAATATGTAGAATGATAAATTGTAAATATTCATATGGAGAAAGAGGGGCAGCACTTAACAAACATATTATGGAACTCTTTTGGAGTATTTCAGCAGACTATTGCCTACACAGAACACATTCTGAAAAATAGTGCATTAATGCATTTGTCCAAAAAGTATTTATTGAAGACCTACCACATTACAGTTCCTGTCCTGGATTCCAGACATATGGTGATTAATGAGGCAGACCACCTGCCCTAGGGAAACAGTGTACCTAGTAGGAAGGAGTGATACCCATACATCAGATTACTATGAGTGTTATTCCAGACATATGTGCAAGGAGGTATGGTAACACAAACCACAAGTGGGAGCATCTAGCACTTATCTCCTAAGGTTAAAGGAGGACAAATGTTGAGTCGATACTAATTCTTGAAAATAGTAATCAATAAACAGTATACTTTAAAACTTCTTATTTTTACAACTATGGCATTATACAATTTAAAACCTGAATGAGATCTTAGAATAAACTATCTCAAGTTTCTCTTTTATCCATAGGTAGAAACTAAAGCTCAAACAAAACATCTTTTCTACATAATAATTTCATGATAGAGTTAAGATGAAAATTTGATTTCTAGTATACAGTAATGAGGGCATCTTATTAATTGTATTGCATCATAGTAACGACATTCTTAATATTAGAGCATTTTCTCTCCATGCTTTCAAGACCCTAAAAGACATTTTCACGTCTTAGCCATAGAGTCTCACACTTTTTGGGCTATATTTCCAACCAACCAGACCCAAAAATCTGTTATGACAAAGTTTAGGCCACAATTACATTATATACATACACACACACACACATTACATTATATATATATAATTTGTATTATATATATAATTTATAGTGTGTGTGTGTATATATATATATATATATAAAATCTATCCTGGAGATAGATATAGATAGATGATAAATAGATAGATATAGAGATAGAGATACATATCTTATACACATATGCACACAGAGAGATGGTATATTTTCTATTTTTCTATTCAAGCTGAAGGCCTGAGAACTAAGAGAGCCAATAGTATAGTTTTATCCCAAGAGTCAGCCGACTGAGACCAAAGAAAGGCCAGTGTTTCTGTTGAAGTGTGAAGGCTGGAAGAGATTCATGTCCAGTTCAATGTCAGGCTGAATGGGTTCCCCCTTACTCAGTGCAGTCTGCCTGTTTGTTCTCTACAGGTCTTCAACTGATTAGACGAAAACCACCCACATTAGAGAGGGAAACCTGCTTTACTCAGTCTACCAATTCAAATATTAATCTCATCCAGAAACACCTTCACAGACAGGCTCACAATGTTAGCCAAATGTCTGGGCACCCCACAGCCCAGTCAAATTGACACATAATGTTAGCCATCACAAGTCAACCCCTTATCAACTTAACGCCCATACACACCTCCTTAAACCACACTTAATCTCCAAATAAAAGCAATAACAAGGTCATAATTCCATCTAATGTAATACAATTATTCTATGTACAATTAAAAATACACTAACTTTTTCCCAAGAAGACAAGATAAGGTATTTGAGTGAGACTCAAAGATTCACCCATAAGATTATATCCTGTTTTTATTGTACCTTTTCTATGCTTAGATATGTTTAGGTACACAAATATTTGCCAATGTGTAACAATTCTCACAATATTCAGTACAGGAACGTGCTGTACAGGTTTGCAATCTAGGAGAAACAGGCTGTACCACATAGCCTAGTTGTTTGGTAGGGTGTACCATCTAGGTTTCTGTAAGTACACTATGATGTTTGCACAACAACAGAATCACCTAAGGACATATTTCTCACAACTTATCCTTGTCATTAAGTGATACATGACTGTACTACGATGTAAAATTAATAATATTTAAGAACCACAATATAAAATCAATTCATCTTATATGATTAGAAAATAAGGGAGAAAAGAAAACAAAGATATTTGCACTTTTTCATTATTCATTCTGTATTCCTTTTGCCCTCAGCAAGCATGTCTGCTAGTCATGGTTTTTTTACCTGGTGAGAGTGACCCAATCTTTCATGTCTGGAGGGTCTGCGCCATTAGTAGTCCTGCCTGGATTGGGTTGTTGTAGTTTTCCTTTAACTTTAATCACAGGGTATAGTAATATTAAGAGATGCCCTAGGCGGGGCATGGTGGCTCATGCCTGTAATCCCAGCACTTTGGGAGGCCAAGGCAGGTGGATCACCTGAGATGAGGAGTTCAAGACCAGTGTGGCCAACATGGCAAAACCCCATCTCTACTAAAAATTCAAAAATTAGCCAGGCATGGTGGTGCATGCCTGTAATACCAGCTACTAGGGAGGCTGAGGCAGGAGGATCCCTTGAACCCAGGAGGTGGAGGTTGCAGTGAGCCAAGATCATGCCACTGCACTCCAGTCTGGGCAACAGAGCGAGACTCAATCCCAAACAACAACAACAACAACAAAAAAAAAAAGATGCCCTGAGGGATCACCTGTATTCCTGATACTTTCTTCCTTACCTCCATTGTGAAGTAGCAGTCCAATTTCCTCTTGGTAGTCAAGATCAATCACCCCAGCAAGCACAGTAGCTTGCTTCTTTGAATGTTCACTTGGAGGCATGAGGAGCTGAAAGTACCCTGCTGTAGTCTTAACTTCCAGTTTAGTGGAATCATTGTTGTATCTCCTGGTAGAAGCATTTCTGTATTTGGAACTAAGACCTCTAGACCAGCAGAGCATAAGGTCACGGAATCAGAAAGCAAAACTTTTGCTAGTGAATCACTAAGGGAAATAGTGAGTGGTGCCACTCTCATTTCCATCCCTTCATTCCTAGACCCATGAATCCTGACTATAGGAGAAATAGCACCAGGTATTGTATGCTCATTCAGGCAATATATAGTTGGCCCTCTGTATCCATGGGTTTCATATCCAGAGATTCAACCAACTACGGATCAAAAATATTTGGAAATCAAATTTCACCCTGATATGGTTTGGCTGTGTTCCCCACTCAAATCTTCTCTTGAATCATGGTTCCCATAATCCCCACATGTCATGGGAGTGACCTGGTGGGTGGTAATTGATCATGGGAGCAGTTACTCCCATGCTGTTCTCATGATAGTGAGTGTTTATGAGATCCGATGGTTTTATAAGGGCCTTTTACCCCTTTGCTCAGCACATCTCTCTCCTGCCACCATGTGAAGAAGGATGTGTTTGCTTCCCCTTCCACCAGGATTGTAAGTTTACTGAGACCTTCACAGCCACGTAGATCTGTGAGTCAATTAAACCTCTTTCATTTATAAATTACCCAGCCTTGGGTATTTCTTTATAGCAGGATGAGAATGGACTAAGACATTTTCTGAACAAGTACAGACTTATTTTTCTTGTAATTATTTTCTAAACAATGCAGTACAACAGCAGTTTACATAGCATTTACATTGTATTAGGTATCATAAATAACCTAGAGATGATTTAAAGGATACAAGAAGTTGTGCATAGGTTATATGCAAATAATACACCATTTTACACTAGGAACTTGAGTTTCCATTAATTTTGGTATCTGCAGGGGATCCTGGAACCAATGCATGGCTACTGACTTACAACTGTACAGCCTTCTGTAGAACCTTGCCCAAATCCTGCAAGGTATTACCACCTAGATGGCAATGTAACTGGGTCTTCAAAAAGTCACTCCCCAGTTCTATCAAACCAGCTGCTTCAGGATGGTAGGGAATATAGTAAGACTGTTGAATTCCATGATGACGGGCCAATTGTCACACTTCTTTTCTGTAAATTGAGTTCTATGATCAGAAGCAATGTTGGGATATCATGATGGTGGATAAGGCATTCTTTAAGTCTTTGGATGATAGATTTAGCAGATGCATTATGTGCCAGAAAGGCAAAGTCATATCCAGAGTAAGTGTGTATTACAGTAAGAACAAACTGTTTCCCCATCCATGATGGATGGAAGTGGTTCCATGTAATCAACCTGCCATCAGGTAGCTGATCACCCTGGGGAATGGTATCGAACAGGGTACTCACTGTTGGGCTCTGCTGCTGGCAGATTGGGCACTCTGTGGCAGTCATAGCTCAAGTGGCTTTGGTGAATGGCATCCATGTTGCTGACCCCCTGCATGACCTCCATACATGCTACCATGGCCACTTTGTTCATGAACCAACTAAGTGATAGCAGGCTATCTGGAGAAAAAGGCTGACTGGTTTCCCTAGAACTGGTCAACCTATTCAGTTAATTATTAAAGTGTTCCTCTGCTGAGTATACCATTTGGTAAGCATTCACATGGGATACAAATAATTTCACATTTTTGCCCATTCATAGAGTTCTGTCTTCACACCTCTTCCCTAAATTTTCTTGTAACCAATTTCCCAATCATGTTACTTCCAAGTCCCTGACCATCCAGCCAAACCACTGGCCACAGCCCATAGTCAGCATGCAATCACATGTCTAGTCATTTCTCTTTCCAAGCAAAATGAACAACTAGGTACACTGCTTGAAGTTCTGCCGATGGATCACAGGAAATTCCCTATGAAGCCATAGGTGCAAGGTTGGGAGAGAGAAGGGATTGTAACAGTAGTGGAGACCACTGGCATTTGAACCACTTTTTCATTTAATTTACTTGTGTTTTCAGGGACTCCTCTGGCCTGATCACGTACAGACTACTTCCCTTTGATGATGTAGCACTGCTAAACATGCCCAACTTTATGCTTTGGTGGGTCTCTTTACTACTGTAAATAGTGTCATTAGCATGTTTAAATCGAATTATATTAGAGATCAAACTTCAGAAACCTCACAACCAATTCAGAAAACTCATCCTTAAAATTCAATTTCTCTAGAACCACTGTCAGTACCAAAATCTATGGATTAGAGTTCCCCAGAGAAACAGAACCAACAGTATTTGGTTTATACCCAACTTATTATAAAAAATTGGTTCATACAATTTTGGAGGCTGAGAAGTCCTAAAATCTGTAGTTGGCAAGCTAGAGGCCCAGGAGAACCAGTGGTATAGTTCCAATCTGAGTCAGAAGGCCTGAGAACCAGGAGAGCCGATGTTATAAATTTAGTCCAAAATCTGGCAGGCTCAAAACCCAAGAAGAGCCATTTTTCAGTTTGAGTCCAAAGACAGGAAAAGACTAATGTCTCAACTCAGATGGTGAAGCAAGAGTTCTCTCTTACTAAAGATATGGTCAGTCTTTTTGTTCTATTCATTCCTTTAACTGATTGGATGAGGGCCACCCACATTAGGGAGGGCACTTTGTTTAACTCAGTCTATGAATTCAAATGGTAATTTCATTCAGAAACACCCTTGCAGACACACCCAGGATAATGTTTGACCAAAGATCTAGGCCTACTCAGACTGACACATACCATTAACCATCACAACACCTTCAATAATAGCCTTGTACAGTTCCTTACTAAAGCCTAAAATTTTGAGTGTGGTTTGGGGTAGTAATAAATTTAGGACTCTCATCTTTCTGTAAACTTTACTAAATATTAAATAAATGTTAATACTGTTACAGTAGGCAGTTAGGCATAAGTGGGACAGGAGAGGGCTCTCCCCAACCCACAAGAAATGTTGGGTGATGGTTCGGCAGTTATCACATTGCCTCTGTAACAGTGATAAATTGGGAGCCAGTGCCAGGGAGAGGCCATTTCCTGATGGTCCACAACTACTGCACTAAAGTGTTCATTAAAAGCAGATGCCAGGGAGAAGCAACTTCCTGGGCATGCAGGTTGAGACAAAATGGCGGAGTATGATATTCCTGAGTCATTCCACTGGATAAAGGAAGAAAGCCTCAGCCGGGCATACGTACAACTTCCTAAACACAATGCGCTTGCTCACTTCCCAAGGCTGAGGAGGGCACTGTGCATGCGAGCAGCCCACCCTAAGGGAAGAATCATGGGAAGGGGGCCAGTCTGCAATGTCCTAGAATCAAGGTTAAATGTCACACTTGACCTTCTCTCTCTTTAACCTTCACACGTCATCTTGGGTCTCTGCCAAGTGAACTTTCCTTCCTTTCCTGTTCTAAGGTCTTTTAAATAAAATTCCACTCCTGCTATGAAACTTGCCTCAGTCTCTTTTTCTGCTTTATGCCCTCAGTCAAATTCTTCCTTCTGAGGGGGAGAAAAAATTGAAGTTGCCACAGACTCATATGGACTTGTTGCCAGTAACTTGGGGTAACTCAGATCTCTTCCATCGGTAACAATACTGGCATTTTCTAGTTCATAGAATAAAGGGGAAAATGTAGAAAGATGACTTATTTGTAAGAGAAAAAATGCTATTATCAAGTCACACCTCAATTGCTTGATTTGGGGCTGTTGGAAAGAAGTTGTAATGTGTAAATTCTAGTTCGAAACCTTAGTAATTTGGGGAGGCGTTGGTGGTGCTGATAAAATATTCATGAAGAGTAAAATGAACAGAATAAAGTAAAAGGGGGACAATCTGGTTGACCAACTGGGAAACATAAACTACCATTTGTATGGTGATAAAGGCCAGTAACCTACTTAAACACTGTCTCAAGAGTTCCAGAGCTTTGTAGTGTCTTGAAGCTTTTGTTTTTTGTGTTTTTTTGAGTCTTTTTTTTTTTTTTTGAAATGGAGTCTCACTCAGCCACTCAGGTTGGAGTGCAGTGGCACAATCTCAGCTCACTACAACCCTTGCCTCCCGGGTTCAAGCAATTTTCCTGCCTCAGCCTCCCAAGTACCTGGGACTACAGGCATGTGCCACCACACCTGGCTAATTTTTTTTGGATTTTTAGTTTCATCATGTTAGAGCCAAGCTGGTCTTGAACTCCTGACCTCAGGTGATCCACCTGCCTCGGACTCCCAAGGTGCTGGGATTACAGGTGTAAGCCACCATACTTGGCCATGCCTTGAAGTTCTCTAAGCTCTTTTTGGTTGTCAGGGACTGGCTGATGCTAGCAGGAACATCAAAGCAGGAGGCCACCCAGATTAGACAAGGAGCTATGGGAACCCTAGTCCTTGCTTCTCTTCTTTGGGACTCTTGTCCCCTCTACAGTCTGGAGCTGACCAAAGGCACAGAGAACCTCTGGGACTCATACATTTAGTGTCATCTCACATCTCAATGGATGGCCTCTGTTCCAGAATTCCTCCCACTGACTGCCATGGCACATGATTTGGGATGTCTTGCTCAGGTATTAAAATAGACAAGTTCAGGAATATAGGATACCTACAGTCTATACCAAGCTTTGGATTTGAGCAACGACTGCCTTCCGTGCATCCATTCTTACCAGTGTGTTCCAATGATGCTGCCACCTCCATCTATAGTACCCAGGGGCAATAGAGGTGGTGGCAGGCATTACTTACTCTGTGCCCCACACACCCACATGGCAACAAGGGTGAACACATCACCGTCTCCTCAGCCTGCAGCACAAATGTCATGTCCATCCCCACTGAAGGCTTTTGAGACTGTTGCTCCCCAGCCCTAACAGAACCTTATTAATGTCCTCTCTTACTTCCAATCACGGTGATGTTATGCTGTCCCCAGCAGGTCTTAAGTCATGCCAGATGAAGGACAAACATTTCTTACATCTGGGACTGCTCTTTATACGTACAACAGGTATTCTTTCACTGGTGGCAGTGTAGGGAAGACAGGAATGCACAGAAGACGGGAGTGAGGTCATCATTGAAAAAGATCACATTCTAGGAATGTTGTGATTGCCACCTAATGAGTTGGAGAGAAGATATGGTTGGAGGATGTGTTGTTCTACGTTTACTCTACAAGCTCTTGAAAGATAAATTTAGCATGTCCCGAAATTGAATTACATATGCTTCACATTTTCCTGCATAATCTGAGTGAGCCTTGCATGTATGGTAATTATCAAGGAAGCACAGTGTCAACCTTCAGAGAATCGTGGGAAGTCAGTATTTATAGGTGGAATGATGACTGGTGCAGCATCATGAGTGATGATGTAACCAGCATTAAAAAGATGGCATCGGGAAATTACAGAGGCAAAAAGATCTATACTGTTTCAAAGTAAACAGAGCGAGGACATTGTGAGTAACAATAGCTTTGCTATCTCTTTCTCCTGACAAGAAATTAAAGTAACCAGGAACACTACATTTCATCTGAAGAGATGGTTCATAACAAATACTTGACTATTGTCTCAGTTTGCACTGGTTGCCCTAACAAAATACGACACACTAGGCATCTGAAACAACAGACATTTATTTTCTCACAGATGTGGAAGCTGGAAGTCCAAGGCCAAGGTGTTGGCAGGTTTGGTTTCTCCTAAGGCCTCTCTCCTCAGCTTGCAGATGCCCTTCGGGCTGTGCCTTTATCCTGCCTTTTTCTGGGTATGTATGCCACAGGTGTCTCTGTCTCTTCTTATAAAGATATCTGATTTACTGGATTACTATCTCATCCTACTGACTCATTTAACCTTAATCACCTCTTTAAAAGTTCTGTCTCCAAAGGCAGCCACACTGGAGGTTAGGTCTTCAACATACGAATTTTGGGGAACACAATTCAGTCCATAACACATAAAGCCCTACACAGCCTAAGGATAGCTCTATTAAAAATGTCCTTTTATAGCACCTCAAAACACTTCACTGCTACCTATTAATTATAATTTGGCAGCTATGGATATTATTTTAGGGTGTGTCTGAAGGATTAAAAAAAACAACAGCTTTTCGTCCGGGCGCGGTGGCTCACGCCTGTAATCCCAGCACTTTGGGAGGCCGAGGTCGGCAGATCATGAGGTCGGGAGATCGAGACCATCCTGGCTAACACAGTGAAACCCCGTCTCTACTAAAAAAAAAAAAAAATAGCCAGGCATGGTGGCAGGTGCCTGTAGTCCCAGTTACCCGGGAGGCTGAGGCAGGAGAATGGCGTGAACCCAGGAGGCAGAGCTTGCAGTGAGCCAAAATCCAGCCACTGCACTCCAGCCTGGAAGACAGTGAGACTCCGTCTCAAAAAAAAAAACAAAACAAAACAAAAAAAACAAAAAAAAAAAAACAAAAAAAACAGCTTTTCAAGTTAAAAGTGCATGTAAATAACAAGACATGTTTCTCAAAGCTTAAGATGGTCTCCACCAGCAGTTCAGCAACTGGCAGGACAAAGTATAAGCAAATGCTCAAACACAAGCATAAGCTAAAGGAAAGCTTTAGGGTCAAATGCACCTCTCAAAGTGTATGATTGGAGTTAACTGTTTAATTTTAAGTTACAGAAGAAAAAAAAAACAGAACTGAAGAGAAATCTTCATCTGGTATGTTGTTTAAAATTCTAGAAACATATTTTCTGTACTCTTGCATCATTTTTTTTCTACCAAGTAACAAACGGATGTGTCTTCTTGAGGGACCAAAAACAAAAAGAAAAGCAAAACATAGAGTTCTCAAAAGCACCATAATCCCTTTAAATTTGTGTTTGAGATGCCATTCGTTAACATACTACTCAATGTACTAATAAACCACATAGGCCTGAAAGAATCCATACAACTTGAAATTTGCAGAGATATTTAAGAAAAAGATTTGACTTATCAAAAGCATTATAAAAGCATTCTCATTCAAAGAAAGGCTTATATTAGGATTGATTCTCTGATCTCAAATTTATCGGCGCACCTATCATCCAATAAATACCTTTATCAATGAATTATACTGCAAAGCCTTTATTGAAAGTGTTGAGATTAATATAATAAAAGATCAAAAAACTTCTTAAGAAATACATTATAGTTTCATGTACATCTGATGCAAAAAGAAATTAAGCTCTTTAACCTGAATTCTAAATTTCATGTTTGGCATAATTCATAGAAGAAGCATAAATATTTGACAGATTGGGAAGAAGACAATATGGCTTTTATCCAAATAATTTTCTAATAATTTATCTGAAGCAAACATTTACAATGAGGCACACTAACTAGATGAGTAAGATAGAAAATCTTTAGAACATAAAAAATAGTTATCTCTACATTATCAAACAAATAAATCAAAGTTCAAATTTAAAATGTGAGTATCTACTGCATCTATTATACAGTCCCATTTAATATGGAGCACTTGAGACACTGACAACTGGTTCTGTAAAATGTAAAATAGCATCTATGTTAAGGCTCTGTTTTCACAGATACCTGCTTTCCCCTGCCCTCCATTCCAAAAAAAGATCAAATTTTAAACAGCACTTTATATTCATGTGGCATCTGTATACAAGTTATCCAGAGAGAAAGAACCAATAGGATATCATAGATAAATAGGAGAGATAGATAGATAGATAATAGATGGATAGCTATTATAAGGAACTGGTTCACATGATTATGGAGGCTAATTCACAAGACTTGTGGTCAAGAAGGTGAAGAACCAGGAGAATCAATAGTGCAGTTTCTGTCTGAAAGCCAGCAAGGTTGAAACTCAAGAAGAGCTGATTTTCAGTTCAAATACAAAGGAAGGAAAAGACCCAATGTCCCAGCTCAAATGATCAGGCAGAGCTCTCTCTTACTCTCTCATCACTCTTACAGCTAATAATCCAGTTAAAGGCACAAAATCACTTTTGGAACAATATCATCAAAGGCATGGAAGGAACAAGTCTTTCAACTTAAGCACGATAATTGTCTGTTAAAAAAATAAAAAGTATTTCTTATTACCATGAAATATTATATTATTAAAATTATACTTATATTTTAGCAGGTACTATCTCATATCCTGTTTTAGATTTATGCAATTTGATCATTCTCCTAAATCTTAAATTTTAATACATATTTCTACTATTGGCAAAAAAAGGAAAAAAATAGTTATTAAATTCTAAATTTATCTTCATTCAGATTTTTATTGAGCACCTACTTCACATCATTCTTGTTTAGGAGAATCTGTGCTCCTTGTTGTCAGATTGTTCTAATTTGTAAGCAGAGCTAGAAATGTAGTCTCTCTGTGTGTGTGAGAGTGTGTGTGTGTGTGTGTGTGTGTGTGTGTGAGAAAACTCACATATTTTAATTATGGCCATGTAATTTAATTTTAAAAACACAGTACAGGCCAAATAAAAGACATTGGTGATCCAATTTTTGACCCTAGGCTGTCACTTTTTTCACTTTGTATTATACCATCATTTCTCTCTCCAATTCTGTGCATCCTTTAACTGCCTGGCAACTTTCTCTTATACAATAATAATTTGAGACTTAAGATCTCAGTCTTCCTCTATGTCCCAAGCATTGCCATCATTCTTGGTGGATCTAACAAGGAAAGTATTTCTTAGTCATCATTTTAGTAACTTAATTTCTTAATATCTTCAGTTCCAGTGACATAAACTTCATCTTTACTCCAACAGCCACATCCTGGACCTTATTCTTGATCTGGATCACTCACTCAATACTGACCCACCACAGACTTCCTAAATCAAAACATTCCTTTCTCCAAACACAAACTCGTTCCTCCAGAATCTCTCATATAGCTATGTCCACAGCATTTATTCTTTTACCTTTCTGAGACCACTCATCCTTAATCCTTTCAGAGGGGGCTTCTCTAATCTTCCACCTTCACTTCCTGCTCTATTTTCCCTAGACTCCATGGTCCACCAAATCAGCCCCTCTGTTGCCGATATGTGTCTGTAAAACATCTTTTGTTTTTCTTCCATCAGTTATTCTTAACTAAATGCCAGTACGGGATCAATTCACAATCTCTTATTTTCTCTATGCCTGCACCTAGACTAAGAGACACTTCAAGCAAAAATTACACAAATTGGCACATTGATATCACAACACATTTTACATCTCCATTAGTTGGCAAAGTGCTACTTGCTGTTTGATCTTTTTTTCCCCAACTTTACTGAGCTATAGTTGGCAATTTAAAATGTATCTATTTAAGGTTTACAACTTCATGATTTTTACATACACATATATTATGAAATATTTGCCACAATCAAGCAAATGAACATACCTATCACCTCACATAGTTACAATTTTGTGTGTTGAGTACACTTAAAATCTCCTCTCTTAGCAAATTTCTAGGATACAATAGTGTTAACTATAGTCACATGGTTATACATTAGCTATCCAGAGCTTGTTTAACTCGCAAAAATGAAACTCTGTACCCCTTGACCAACATCTCCCATGTCCTCCTCTCCCCATCCTCTGACACCATCATTCTACTCTCTGTTTCTATGAGTGTGACATTTTTAGAGTCTACATACAAGTGAGATCATACAATATTTGTCTTTCTGTGTCTGGCTTACTTTACTTAGCATCATGTCCTCAAGGTTCATCAATATTTTTGAAAATGACAAGATTTCCTTCTTTTTTAAGGCTGAATAATATTCCATAGGGGTGTGTGTGTATGTGTGTGTGTGCGCGCACACATGTGTATCACATTTATTTATCCATTTATCCATCAGTAGACATTAGGTTGTTTCCATATCTTGACTATTATGAATAATGAAGAAATGAGCATGAGAGAGCACATATCTCTGAGATCTTGATTTCTTTTTCCTTTTTAAAATATATACCCAGAAGTGGGATTACTGGATCATAAAGTATTTCTATTTTTAATTCTTTGAGGAACCTTCACACTGTTTTCCAAGAAGATACAATAGGGAAAAGATAGTCTTTTCAATAATGGTGTTAGAAAAACTGGACATTTACCTACAAAGGAATAAAAATGAACCCTAATTTCATACTATCTACAAAAATCAACTCAAAATGAATTAAAAACTTAAATGCAATATCTGAAGCCATAAAACTACAAGAAGAAATCAGAGGAAATACTTCTTGATATTGGTCTGAGCAGTGATTGTTTGGGTATTACACCAAAAGCACAGGCAATAAAAGTAAAAATTGACAAATAGAATGGCATTAAACTAAAAATCTTCTGCACAACAAACAGAGTAAAGAGACAACCTGAGGAATGGGAGAAAATATTTGCAAACCATACATCTAATAAGGTATTAATATCCAAAATATGTAAAGAACTCATGCAACTCAATAGCAACAAAATAATAATAACCTAATTTTAAAATAGGCAAAGGACTTGAATAGACATTTCTTCAAAGAAAACATATAAATGGCCAACAGGTATATGGAAAGGTGCTCAAAATCACTAATCATCAGGGAAGTGCAAATCAAAACCATAATGAGATTTCACCTCGCTCCTGTGGCTATTTTCAAAAAGACAAGAAATAACAAGTATTGATGAGAGTGTGGGGACAAGAAAACCCTTATGCACTGTTGGTGCAAATGTAAATTAGACAACCTTTTTGATGTTTCATTCCTTACCTTTCTCATTAATTCTGCAAAATATGTACTTGAAATCTCTCCATTATTTTCAAACTCCACCAACTCATCATTCAGCAAATAGCCTTCCCTCCACCTATACATAGAAAACTACAAACTGCAGAGGGAAACCTTCAATTCTTTGCAACTTCACCTATTCTTTTTTTCTTCCTTTCAGAGAGAAGAAGAATCAAATTCCCAAATCTAATGCTTCCCCAGTGCTCTAGATCCACCCACACCTACCTCCTCAGGAGCCTCCCTCACTATTTATCCTTTTGTGCCTTTCCCGATAGCTTTGTTTTCTCTTGTTCTATCATTCATTCAAAGAAAATTTAAACATGCTCAGAGTTCTGCTGTGCAAAATTAAAAGGATCCTGTATCTCCCTCCACAACTGCCTTTTCTCATTTACTTTCATTTAAAACATAAGCACATACTACATAACAGCCACAGCCTTTGAAAACGTTCTCCACTCTTTTTGTCTCCTACTCTCTTCCCAATTACTTCTCCATCCACTGATATCCAGTTTCTACCATCAGTTCACGTAATTCTAACTGTTGTGACCAAGACATCCATTCTGGTGAATCTAATAGACACCATGCAGTTCTCATCTTATTTGATGCCTCTGCATCATGTAACACTGTTGAGCACTCCCTCCTATGTGAAACTCTATCTTCCCTTGATACAGACAGTGCCACGCTTTTTTATGGTCTTTGCTGCGTTTTTTTTGTTTTTGTTTTTTTGTTTTTTTTTTTTTCCAGATGTGATGGGCAGAGAATGGCCATCATCTGTTCATTGCTTAAAAGTTGATATTCTCATAACTTCCGTTTTTAGTCTACAAATTCTCTCCCTAATAACCTCATTTATTCCCATGGCCTTAATTACTATTACTAGTTCAGTGTACTCCTGAGTTTCAGAAAAGTATATACAATTGCAAGGAAACTTATCTGTTTAAATATGTCAACCACCACTTTTACAAAAATGAACCAATAATTGCTGCCACAAATGTTTTCCTCCTCCGTGTTTCCTATCTCCATGAAAAGCAGCAAAATTCTGCCAGCTAAATAGCCACCCTTCCATGTTTTCCACCCTAGTAAAAATCAGCAAAATCCTGCTAACTATAACCCTCCAATGTTTTCTATCACGGGATAAAGTCACAAAATTCCTGCTACCTGATCAAGCAAAAACCAATTTAACTCTTCTTCCTCTACTATTTGATTCTACCTTCTCAAAATTTAGCAAAGCTGATGCTTCATCAATCTTTGCTGCTATTTCCTTCTAAATTCGAAATGTCATTATCCCCTTGTGTGATCACTCTAACAGCCTCCTATATGATCTCCTCACTCCGTCTGCCACCACTCTCATCACCTCTGATTCCATTTTCACATGACAGCCTGAATGACCTTTCAAAAGCTTAGACACACTTATGTCACTCTCTGGTTTAAAATCTATCAGCAGCTTATCATTGGTCTCTGATTAAAGTTAAAAGTCCTAGAAGGGCTTGAAAAATCTGGAGAATTTACACAGGCAAATGCGTTTCCAACTGCAAGTGTGCCAGTGGTTTTAGGAGATATTTAAGGACAAAAAATTCTAAGTTCTATTATCTGCCCCAAAATAATTATAATAATAATACTTAACACTTATATAGTACATCTATTTTTAAAGCACTTTCATATATATCATTTAATTCGTGGCTTTCAAAAGCCCATTTTTCGGATAAGAAAATTGAGAACACAAGGTTAAGTGGTTTACACAAGGTCAATTATCTGCTAAGTGACATGACTAGTACTCAAATTCTAGTAAAATTAAGTCACTTTATAGAAGAGACTGATATTAAAAAAATATTTCTTGGAATTTCACTAATTAATTAATCATTAATTGTTTGGAATGAGATTAAAACCAGAGTCGTCTTATGTTGAATTGTTGAATTTTGATAGATGATAGATAGATACAGACGAGTTTTTATAAAAAGATCCCAGTGCAGAATTAAAATAACGGTTTAAAAACAAATACCTGATATTTAGAGGAAATATTATTTCTAGGAGAGGACACAGTATGTTTCAGCTTCACTTTATTTTGTCGAAGATTAGCTCTAGCACTAAACTTGATGCATACAAAAGATGTCAGAAAATATAAAGATTTAACTAGTTGCAGCTTTTGTCATTTTATTTATTTCAACACTAGAACTGACTTTCAGAATGAAAAAATAGAAATAAAAAAGAAGTTCCTGTCATAAAATTAATCACTTGTCACTAAATAAAAAGTAAAATGTGTGTTGGACTGAAGTGAAGTTTGGCTAAAGAGTAGCTGAATAGATAAAGAAGGAGATTCAACACGGTCATGAGAAGATATGAGCACCATACAAGAGGAACTTGGGGAACTCCATCAAGAACAGAATGAATGCCCACTGCCAGCACAAACTGACAGAGGGAGCCGTGGGAGCCAGTGTGAAATAAAAGACAGAAGAGAGCCAATTCAGGTCAACCAGGCCTAAGGAAACACCAGATAAGAGAAGAGACAGAAGCCAACCAAGTGGAAATGCCTGTCTAGATAACAGCTAATGAAAGAACTCACCAAAATTAACTATGAACAAAAGATTGTTCTCATAGCCAACCCTCCAAGTGATTGAAATGGAAATGCTTTCATGAAAGCAGTCTTCTCCAAGTAAACAGAAAATCTAAAATGAAACCTTTTTTTTTTTTTTTTTTTGAGAAAGAGTCTCTTCTCTGTCACCCAGGCTGGAGGTGCAATGTCACGATCTTAGCTCACTGCAACCTCTGCCTCTCGGGTTTAAGCGATTCTCCTGCCTCAGCCTCCTGAGTAGCTGGGATTGCCAGTGTGTGCCGCCACACCCAGCTAATTTTTGTATTTTTAGTACAGATGAAGTTTCACAATGCTAGTCAGGTTGGTCTCGAACTCCTGACCTCATGGTCCTCCCACCTCGGCCTCCCAAAGTGCTGAGATTACAGGCATGAGCCACTGCACACAACTGACACTTTTAATATCACGTTTTGAGATAAAAACGATTCTGAAACACATTTTGTCTTAAGAAGAAATCACTTTATATTCCATTAGTTCCCTGAATTTAGCTAAAAACTTTGAGAAGTAAAAGGTCACAGTGATAATTGCTACTGTTTTCCCAATAATTAAATAAAAACAAAAATAATAACAAAAATTAAAATTAAGAAAATCTTCCAGAGATGAAAAATCTCGGTGTGACTATATGACCATCCAGAACCAGATTCCTCAATGAAGAGAGGTGTGGTTAAAGGAGCAATTCAAAAACCACTCAATTTTGAGAGAAAGGTTTTATGTCCAGTTTAAAATAATAAAATAAATGAAACTAAAGAGTAAAATAGTTTAACTAAAGAGTTAAAATAGTAAAATTTTTTGGAAAGCCCTTTTTTTATTTCATGGCCACTGGAATAGAGAGAGTTATTCTTATTTTACTAAATATTATATCATGAAAACACTAGGAAATAATATCAACCATTACTAGCTTTGGTAACCAAGGTTTTCCTTTACAGCAAAAGATTAAGAAAAGTATTAAGTTGGCACAAAAGTAATTGCAGTTTTTGCCGTTACTTTTGTGCCAGCCTAATAATAAGTAAAAATTAATTGACTAACAAAAATCATAGCAGACAGCAAAAAAATTTCTCCTGACACTAACTAAATAAACATTCACATCTTCACGCTGCCAGGAAGACAAACTGCCATACATCCAGAGAGGCTAACTTGGGATTGCATGCATTTACTAGCTTTGAATGATGATGGAGATAAACTCTTTAATTTTGCTTTGAAATCTGGTAAACCCTGTAACTTCATTCACAGATATGTGAAGAAAAGAATATTGCTTTCTTTTCTATTAGTTTACCTTGGAAAATTTCACCAGTCAGGTTATACTTGCCCAAACCTCTAAGTTTGCTGTTATATATGACCAGAAACTATAAGCTACTTTTGGTAAGAGTGGAAAATAAGTCACTCTTAGATATCATTGGTGAGACTCCAAACTAGCTACAACCTTTTATAGTGCAATTTGGCAAAATCACCAGAATTTAAACTGTACCTGCCCTTTGACTCAGCAATTCAACTTTGGTGAATTTATTCTATGTATATATTTGTTAAAGATACAAGTTTGGGTATTTGGAGTCATATGATTTATACTCGCAAAAAAAAAAAGGTCCATCAATAAAGAGGCTGATTAAATAGATTATTATCCATTCATACAATAGAATTTGCATACACTGAAAAGATTGGGGTAGATCTGTATTTGTTGCCAAAGAAAGACCTCCAAGGTGAACTAAAATAAAAAAAATCAAGTTTAATATACTGTTAATGTATCCTTCCCTTCATGAACAATTTTGAAAACATATTTTCCTATGGATATATAAGGATGTATTCATATATGAATGTATTCAGGTATACAATGTTTTTGTAGATTTACACACCAAGAAGATTTCAAAAGTAGTAAACTTTAGGTTTAGGACCTGAATGGAAATGGGAGGGTAAGTTTTTAATTTTCATCTTATATCTACTATACTATCTAAAATTTCTTATCATGCACACCTACAACATCTTCCAAAGTTTCTATGGGACCTATCCTAGAAGCTGGCATTTGAGATCACTTTTATTTGTTTTTTTCTGATAAAAATATATTTTTAATGGAGCAGAAACTGTCAAATATGAAATAAAAAGGGTCAAATTAGTCATGGTAGGGTTGTCTTTGCTCAAAACTAAGCATCAACAAATACTTATGATATGATCTTATTCTCTCCCTCATTCCAGAGTAAGCATGTTCGATAGGGCACTAGTGTTTAATTAAGCACAATTTTCAAAGGCTAGATCAGGCCCCACTAGACATATAAATGCAATATACTTAGTACCATAA
The DNA here is from genome assembly GCF_003255815.1 of Theropithecus gelada. NCBI lineage: Eukaryota > Metazoa > Chordata > Mammalia > Primates > Cercopithecidae > Theropithecus > Theropithecus gelada. The sequence goes on along the minus strand of NC_037670.1, from coordinate 114,036,125 downwards.
AGTTTGCTAATAATGACCATTCATAAGGTAGAAGCCTTTTAATATCAGGGTATTAGGTTAGCTGGAATCCAATTTATGAAAAAACCTTCTATATGTGCTCATTGGTAAGCAATAATGCATTTCAATTCCATCCTGACACAAAACCTCTCAGGTTCCCTTATGCTCTTTTAAATAAGAATCATAAAACATTAATAGCAGTGCTCTCCTAGGTCTCTATTCAAATGTTCTTTGATTTATAGATTTCATTAACAAAGATCAAGCAAATTTCCTTTTGCTAGTATTCCAGAGTGAGACAAAGCTGCTAACACTTGTTTTGTGAAAATTTGCGTTATGGCATTTTAAAACTACTTTGTTTTAGGGCTTTGTCAAACTCACACATGATCTCTTGTCAGGGTTAGGCCTATTTTGATCACTTTTTTAATAAGTAATAGATGGATATTTTAACATACCAGGAGACAGAAACAATGAAAGAAATAAGAATTCTACTCTTTCCTATATTTCTTCCCTGAGTCCAATGCTTTAAAAAAATCAATTGTAATATATGTCACACTGCATTTCAGCTTTCTGCTGAAGAGGGAAATTTCTGAGGAGCTGGGATCCCTCCAGTCCTAACTCTGAGCTGGCGTGGCTCACATTGGTCATAGGGTGCAGACACAAAGAGGACTGCCTACAACCAGGGACTTCTCCAAAGCGAAGAGATATTCTGACCACTGTTTTGCACACTTTGAAGTAGAACTAGGAGTGGTGGTAATAGCCAATCATAACTCATTTCCTCTCTGAGGCCGGTTCAAGGGACATGTCTTTCTGTTTCCCAAAAACGATATACAACAACCACCAAGCCTAATTTCCCCCGGAACATTTCTCACATAGATTTTACAAGCATTGTATTTTCTGTCTGTTATGTTTTGTTTCCTGGTAAAAGTGCACACAGATAACAGCTTGATTGTGACATGTGGTTGTGAACAGTATTTATTATCACACTTCTTTGTTCCCGACTCGGTGAGTTTGGAGAGATTTTAGGCAAATTAAGGGTAATTTGAGCCTAGATCTCTCAAAACAGTGCTAAATAGAATTACCAAAGAAATACTTTTCATTTATACCAGAAGAAAAATTCATATTTTCACACATACATCCGCATTTGCTTAATTCATGCTCACTATATAATAGTACAACATGTTAAAGAAAATCTGTAGCTATAGAACTATATTTTGAATGGAAAGTGATTTATTTTGAAGTCCTGAAACTGATGACCAAGACAGAATGTTAAGCATCTCAGAGAACCTTGCATTTTAGTAACACGTAAAAATATTTTTAATTAATATGCATATCATTTATCAGCACTGTCTACCCACAGAGTATTTAGACACACAAGCTATCTACACACAAAGTATGTTGCACATGTTTAAAAATAGCCTTGTGGCCTTAATTCTTATGTAATATGAACTCTATGTAGTTTATATTGTTTATTCACAAATATTCTATCTCATGAGATTGCCATAAGAATAAGGCATATACTGTTGTATTTCCATTATGGAAATTCCAGAAATAGAGACTGAAAAAGATAGAGTTCTCAGAATCACACAATAGGTTCAAAACTTGAGCCTTTCTGTCTCCAAATCCTAAGCCTTTCTGTAATACTTTACTTACCTGCAATTTAGTGAGACATTATATTAAAAATATTGTGGTTCATATGCTCTATGTACATCGAGCTATAGGATACAATTCCAGTCTTCAAACAGCACACTAGTCAGTCAGCTAACAAATACATATTGAGTGCCCACTACATGCCAAACACTGTTTTAGGCTATAACAGTGAAGAGAAATAATCCCTCTTCTTACTGAGCTGATACTCTAGGAAGATAGGAGCAAAAATAGAACACATTAAGACAGTTTTAGGTACTGATAATTGCTGAGAAGATGCCTTAGTATAATGTCATAGAAAGTGGCCACTGTGGGACTCTGTTTTAGATAGGGAGGTCAGCAAAGGGCTCTTTGAAGAAAATGGCATGATCAAATTGAAGAGAAGAAATGAGACATGCTTTGATCTGGGGAAAAGATCAATCCAAGCAAAAAGATAGCAAGGGCAAAAGTTCAGATCTGTGTGTATCCAGAGTAATGGAGGCCTAGTGTGAAAGGAGAGGGTATGAACAGATGAGGTTGGAGAGATGAACGGGGCCCATCACGCAGGCCCTAAAACTTTAGCCTAACAAACCAAGATTTATTTCTTGCACATATCACATTCCAGTAAGAACTGTTCAGGGTGAGAGGGTTGCTCCAGGAAGGCAATGATGAACCCACCATCCTTTCATCTTGTGGGAATATCATGTTTAACACACACTCTCCAATTCTGCCACACAATAGGAAAGAGACAGGAGGATCCTAGCTGGGAGAGTTTCATGGGACAGGCCTGAAAGTGATGTCCACTACCTCTGCTTACATTCCATTGCCCAAACTTGGTCCACATGAAAGGTGGGGAGGATGGGAAATGTAATTTAGCTGTGTGCCCAAGAAGATGATTTTTTTAAAAAAGGATATTGGTAAGTATTAGTATTTTTTGGTGCAGGCTTTATATAATAATTTTTAAAATGAACTTTCATGTACAGTGAGAAACCATTGGACATTTTCAGCAGAAGAGCAACACAATCTGTTATTCTGAAAGATCACTTGCCTGTTGTGTGGAAGCTAAGCTATTATGAGCAAGATTTCAGTCAAAAAGTAATCAGGAGGCTAATGCAGAACTCAGGGCAAAATTTTAGTTGTTCAATTAGATTGTAACAAGGTAAATTAAGAAAAATTGTCAGATTTTGAATACAGTTATTTGTGGGCACAGGTAGAGTTTACAGACATATTGGTTGCAAGAATGAGAAAGTCAAAATGACTTATTTTTTCACTTTTTTTTTTGATTGAGCAATTTATTGAGATAATAATTTATTGAGATACAGTGGCTTAGAGGAAATTAGATTTGGGGTTGGGGTAGGAGAGACCAGAGAGTCTCTACTTCTATTTGAACATATTAAATTTGAAATACCTATTCGACCTTCAAGTAAAGATATCAAATAAGAAGTTGGATATGTGAATCTGGAGCTCAGGAGAGTAATTCAGTTTGGAGATACAAATAGGTGGTCATCATTGAATTGATGAAATATAAAAATTCAGAAATGTCATTTTACAGTATTTGCACGGAACTAGAGAAACAATGTTTAAGCCTATATATTTTACTGAATATGTATAAAACAGAAAAATTAAGATAAACATTCAAGAAAAACTATTTTTGGAAGGATACAGATTAATAAAACCATACTATGAATTTATATCACAGTATGGGTATAATTTCTTGTTTGCAAATAATATAAACATAGTGCTTTTGGCTGTAATAATAAGAAAAAATAGCTTTTGTGTAAATCATATTAAATAGGGATAGATGGCACTATACAAGCATATGATGTATTTTCTGATTTTAGCTCTTAGAAAAAATAAAAGCCATGGCTCAAAATTTAAAGTGATATATAGAATATCAAGCTTCTTGATATTGCCACTAAAGCCTAGAAATACCACCAATAGAACTAAACCCAATCACATTCAAAAGAAATAGTTGACCTTCAAAAAGTTTATTCCAATTGGGAAACCTTATTATGAAAGTGTTCCACCAAATGAAATGTATCACATTTTATTTTAATTCAAAAAAGCCTACTTATATATTTCTAAATTTTTTAATTCAGTGCATGAAAATAACTTTAAAAGCTTCAGTATCTGAAATTTTTTTAAAAATTGCATTAAAATATTTTAAGAGTATCTTTTCATCTTGAACTCGGTATAGCACAAAAATGTTCACTATCTCATGGGTGGCTTTTGCAATGCCAAAATTAGTTCTTCCCCAATATATTTGACTTCATCTTACTACCAGTTTTCGCATGAATTCTTTGAGGGATGGGGTGATTTTGGTTCTGTTTTTTCACTAGGAATTACTTAATCCTAAATCTTGTGGAAAGATAAGGCAAAGAAAACCAAGAGTACTCAATGAAATAGAAAAAGAAGGCTTAGTTATGTTTTAGATATCATAGTTTTTTTTAAATACACATAAGGGACTAAGCAGTTCATTTTACCTATGTTAACTGATCAACCAAGCAGCCAGTCACGTATCTGACTTTAATGATTTGTCTTGAAGAGGCAAGTTTTTTAAGTAATTAGTTGGTCAATATAGTCACCATTTAAAAGAAGAAAAAAAGCATTACCAAAGCTTTAGGAAAAAAATAAAAAGAAAGCGAAAATAATATAAACTTCACCAATATTAAAGAGGAGTTACTGAAAATTATAAAACTCTTCCCATGAAGTTGAAATTGTGTTATTAATAGTTTCTAATAATCTTATCTGAGCATAAATGCATTATCTTTAATTAAAATCCCAGTGAGGGACCTTTATAGCATGACTTAACTCTTCCCCAGTGACTATTTTTAAAAGTGCATATTTGGAGTGGATACAAGAGCTTTGGATCACACAAACATCAAGACCGGGCCGGGCGCGGTGGCTCAAGCCTGTAATCCCAGCACTTTGGGAGGCCGAGACGGGCGGATCACGAGGCCAGGAGATCGAGACCATCCTGGCTACCACAGTGAAACCCCGTCTCTACTAAAAAAATACAAAAAACTAGCCGGGCGAGGTGGCGGGCGCCTGTAGTCCCAGCTACTCGGGAGGCTGAGGCAGGAGAATGACGTAAACCCGGGAGGCGGAGCTTGCAGTGAGCTGAGATCTGGCCACTGTACTCCAGCCCGGGCGACAGAGTGAGACTCCGTCTCAAAAAAAAAAAAAAAAAAATCAAGACCTTCCACACTCCCCACACGAGAGCATATAAACAAATGCTGCCTGGAGCACCATAAGAGCAATTTAATCAATGTCAGTCTCTTATACAAAATGCTTACAGGTTCACCCCAACATTTCCTTAACCAAGGAAAAAAATAGATTTATTATATTATAACATTATATTGAACTCACCCCTCAGAAGCAAACCAAATCCCCATAAATGAGAAACAGTTTTTAGGACACAATCCTTAACATGGTACTCAAGGCCCTCCTTGATATATTCCACAAACCCCAACATATCCCCCACAAATCTCATATGTGCTCTTTCTATCAGTCAAACCTCACTCGATTCCCCAACCCATGGCTTTGTCTGCCATTTTATTCCACCGTATCTGTGTTTTCCAAATAGTGCACATACCAAAGGCTACTTCATAAGATACACCTTCCTAACAAATGTCAATGATCTTCTTATGTTTTGATTTGGGCAAGCACCCAGACACACACACCCACACACACACCCACACACACACTCACTCTACACCCTTCAGATTTCCACCACACTGCTACACCTTCACAGAGCACTTATCACACATTCCGATTATGTAGTATTTTGAGTTCATTTTACCCATTTTAAATAGGCAAAAGGCCTACTTAGAAGAAGTGTAGCACAAGAACTCAGAAGAGTAAGTAGTAGTGAAACATATACTGGAGTAGGGGTCATAAGACTAGTTTGAAACCCACTTAGCAGAAGCTTAACTTCTCTCTCTATTTCTCTCCCTCTCTCTCTCTCCCTCTCTTTTTCTCTCTCAATTTGCTTTTACTGATCTGTAAAACCAGTGTATCAGAAATTACTTTGTAGTAGGATTATGAGGCTGAAATTGGTAATATATGAGAATCCTACAATATGAAGCAGATATAAGCATAAAGCACTATTATTATATACTATTTACAATGTACCTCTTGTACAGCAAATGTTCAAAAGTCATTTCTATATTCCTATCACATTGAAAAAAGAAAGACATGAAATATTGTGAAACAACAGTAAATTTACAGTAAGTCCAAGTCCAATTGGAAATCACGCAAATAAATCAAGGTCTCAAAAATATATGAGTTTGTTGATGTCAATAAAATAAATGTTCTCTCATCCACCCCTCCATTCTATTTGGTTGTTCTTATAGCACAGAAGGACACCTGAGGGTTAGAAAATGTAAGAAATAATTATGATGTGGATCAAGGCTCAACCGCCTAGAAATGAAGATGGTGTGTTCCCTTGAGTGCTCTGCAGTGCACTTGCTACCAATCAGGAGGTTCCATTCCCGCCAAAAGGGTTAGGATAGATAGACTGAAAAATACAATTTATGATAGAGGCAACAATATAGGTAACAAAGGTAAATGTGTCAGTTGAATGCTATTTTTTTAACAAAAGAAACTGAAGAAAATGTGAACTCAGAAAAACAGTGTTTTCATAGAGCAAATTATTTTAAGTACCAACTGTATAAAGAGTCAGCCCTCTGTATCCATGGGTTCTACATCCATGGATTCAACACATCATGGATCAAAAATATTTGGGGGGAAAAAAATAACAGAACAACAATAAAAATACAAATTTTAAAAACAATACAGTATAACAACTATTCATATAACATTTACAGTATACTAGGTATTATAAGTAACCAAGAAATGATTTAAACTACACAGGAGGATGGGTAGGTATATAATGCAAATATTACAAATATTACATAAGGGACTTGAGCAGCCGCAGATTCTGGTATTTGCAGAAGATCCTGAACCAATCCCCACAGGTTATCAGAGATGACTATACTATATCATAGCATAAAATAATAACTGATATTCATAATAATTCAAAGTCAATAATAGTTGTATGTTCCATATTCTTTAATTAGGTGGGGATGCTTATAAGTACTTCATAAAAATATTTTATACAGAATTATATAAAAATAAAGTTTCAGTGCTTTCATTATCTAGAAAATTTACTCTTGTGAAAAGAATTATTTGCAGCAATATCAGATAAATGAAACATTGAACTAATTAAACAAAATATTTTGTATAATTTCTGTCTAAGTATTTAAGGAAAGTGTTTAAAGAGTACTTTAAACAAGATTTCAAGAAGCTGCTAGTGCCTGCATTCTCCTTGGAATAGGAATAAGCAAGAGAGAAGATGAGATTCCAGGACAAATGAACACCATCATTAAAGATGTGGAGGAATGGACATATGAGACCTGTTCATAAAAACAGAGACCAGTGTGAGGAATAATAATTAAGAGTAAATAAGGTGCCCAGAATGTAGAGACAGGCTTAAAAGTCATGCCGAGAAATGTAGTTGTAACAGAAAATTAGATAGAGCCATTGAAAGCTTCTGATCTACAAGCAATCTTATGAAAGTATTATTTAAACAACACTTTGTGTTTTGTTTTGTTTTTAAGAAGAGACTAAACTAGTGAAACTAAAGATAAGAAAGCCAGTGAGCAAGTTCTTGGTGTCACCCAGCAATTAAGTTATTGGATATTATTGGAAAATGATCCTTCCTTAAGTATTCACCAATACATGAAGCAATCCTATTAAAAGAGTTATCATGTAGACAGTATACAACTGTGAAAAAAAAAATATCTTGGGCTCTGAAAATCAGTAAGCTAAATGGAAAACTCAAGCTGGAAACTGCTCAGGGAAAACCTGTCTCCCATTCTATTCAGTCTTCCCTCTGCTCACTGAGATAAATGCATATTCTGTTTGCCTCCTTTGAAAAGGCTTATCAGAAACTCAAAAGAATGTGACCATTTGTCTCTTACCCACCTGTGACCTGGAAGGTCTCTCCTTGCTTCGAGTTGTCCCTGCCTTTCTGGATGGAACCAATGTACTTCTTACATATGTTGATTAATATCTAATGCCTCCCTAAAATGTATAAATGTATAAAACCAAGCTATGCCCTGACCTTGGGCACAAGTTGTCAGGACTTCTTGAGACTGTGTCTTGGGTGCACGTCCTCAACCTTGGCAAAATAAACTTTCTAAATTAACTGAGACCTGTCTCGAATTTTCAGGGTTCACATAACACATATGAAGACACAAAAGTTAATTAGTATTGCTTCAATGTTTCCAGCCCTTCACTTTCTTGCCCACTAAAGAAAATTCTAGTTTAGCCCATTCTCTCTTTCCCATCATGCTCTACTTGGGGGGTTCAGAAGAGTTCTTTGGAAGCTTTTCAATTGAATAAATCAAAAGAGGAGTCAGAAGTCCGCAGCTAGGGACGAGGTTTTTAGGGGATTCAGGAAAACGTAGAAAGCATAAAGTATGGGAATATCAAAGCAAAAAATTTACTGGACAATGTTAAAGAGGCAACAAAAACTTTATTCAAGACCATTTCAGTACAGCCATTTTAGAGAACAGTATCGGTGGTTCCTCAAAAAACTAAAAATAGAATTGCCATATCATCTAGCAATACCGCTGCTGGGTATACACAAAAAGGAAATGAACTCTGTTGAAGGGAAGTCTGCACTCCCATGTTCACTGCAGCTTTATTCACAATACCCAAGTTGTGGAAACAACCTAATAGTTTACCAAAGGATGAATCAATTTGTAAAATATGTCATATATACACAATAAAATACTGTTTAGCCTTAAAAGAAAAAAAAAACAAAACAGGAAATTCTATCATTTGTGACATGGATGAATATTGAGGACATTTAGCTGAAATAAGCCAGGCACAGAAAGACCGATGCCATATGATCTCACTTATGTATGTAATCTAAATGGGTTGAACTCACAGAGGTAAAGTGTAGAATGGTGGCTACTGGAGGCTAGGAGTTGAAGGAAGGAAGATGGGGAAAGGGGAGATGTTGTTGAATGGGTACAAAGTTACAGTTAGAAGGAATAAGTTCTGGATGTTCTATTTCACAGCAAGGTGACTATAGTTAATAATAATATATTGCACATTTTTATAGCTAAAAGTGAAGATTTTAGATGTTCTCATCACAAATAAACAACAAATACTTGAGGTGATGGATATGCTCATTACTCTGACTTGATCATTCCACAATGTAACATGTGAACAACACTTTGTTTTTTTGTTTTGTTTTTGTTTTTGAGATGGAGGTTCGCTCTTGCTGCCCAGGCTGAAGTGCAATGGCACGATCTTGGCTCACTGCAACCTTCCCCTCCAGGGTTCAGTGAATTCTGCCTCAGTCTCCCAAGTAGCTGGGATTACAGGGGTGTGTCACCATGCCCAGCTAATTTTTGTATTTTTAGTAGAGATGGAGTTTCACCATGTTGGCCAGGTTGGTCTCGAACTCCTGACCTCAGGTAATCTACCCACTTCAGCCTCCCACAGTGCTGGGATTACAAGCATAAGCCACCACGTCCAACCTGTAAACAACACTTTGTAGCCCATGAATATATACAATTATTTTTTGTCAATTAAAAATAAAGCTTTACAAAAAGAATATTGCAATAGGAGAAGGAGGCCTGAACTCCGTGTAAACGCAATTCTTCTGAAACAAACAACTGGGAAGTTTTTAAGAGCTGAGACAGAAGGGTCTTAAACCATCTGCCTTTGCTAGTTGGTTTTATCCAAAGAGTCAACATTCTCATACCTTCATGACAGGAGATAGTTTTACAACTCCAAGCGAGGTGCCCACTGAAGTTAGGTTCCTACTCTCCCACAGAAACTGGGAGACAGAAGGTCTAACTTCCTTGACAATTACATATCAGAGATGGCTGTAGGTCTTTGAGAAAGACAGTCCTGGGTAGTAAAATTAGCAGAAGGCATTTTAAAAGTTTTGCATCACAAAGGAGCAGTGAAACAATTTATAATTACAAGTTTTCTAAAGTCAACCCTTTACCTTAGAAAAGGAGACCAGGGGCCTAGAGGTCGGAAGCAGCCTATTTAAATGTTTGGGGGAGCTGAAGGAAACACTAAGCCTATCTTCGTCAAATGCAATTGCTTTGAATAAAAAAAGTGAAAAAAATAATTTAAGAGTTATTACTGGCATAAACAAAAGTAGTGCTATTCTTAATATTTGAGAAATACAAGTGGAAAACTTGAGTTTTTATTATAAAGGAAAATTTTTAAATCCCAGGATATCCAAATTCTTTATTTAAGGGAAGTTTAAGCCTGAAGGCTGAGTGGCCCTCTTCCAAATGACTAGCTATGACAACATCATGCAGCAGCCAAAGTAAAAGGCCTCAGGCGTCTATGAAGGGCCACCCCCACAGATCATTTCTAAGTAAATTATTTGCTGACCTCCCATAAACAAGGACATACCAATTGAAATTTCATGTCTACAATCTAAGTCTAGCTCCTAAAACTAAAGTCTGTTCAATTCCACACTGATAATGTCCACTACAAGCTTATCTTCCCATGTGCAGAACAAAGACAAGATGAGATTGTCTTTGTTCTTCCACCTAACTGATTCTTCCTTTACTGCCTTTTTTCTTTTCATTTATCTTATCTTATATAAAATGGTAGTCTCACAAAAATGTAACCATTTGCCTTACTGCCTGCCTGTTCCTCTTCCTACAGGTCTCTCTCCACCCACTTCAAGGAAATATACAAATACTAAACCTGAAAAGCTCCTTGGAATGACAGCCACAAACGTGACTTATGTTTTTCCCAGATGTGCCCTAAAACTGGCTTAATAAACCTCGAATGATGAGATTCTTGCCTCAGTTATTCATTTCAGTTACCATTATGAAATTATTTTTTGGTTATAGTTTTTCAATTACAATACCACATGAAGACTAGATTGTCAGCCTTTTTGAGTATTACACACTAGTATTAAAATACCAACTGCCAGAATAAAAACTAGCACATCAGATTAAACTTTGAGTAGCCTCCCAAAAATGACCCTAATAGAAAATTATTTTCCAAAGAAAGAAAAATATCTTGATCTGAGATATGTTGACAAAAGAAGTCAAAATATTAGAAAAAGTTTTTCTATAAGTCCAGAAAACAAAATGTAATACATAGTATTAATATTGTATCCAAATGGAGAAAATACTGAAAATCCTCTCTGTGGCTATTAAAATAGCTGGTGAGAAGATAGCCTATTTAAACCATATCCTCTACCAAACTCCCTATTTAGTGAAGATGTACAATATTATATATTTGCAAGTTCTTAGAAAAGAAGGGACGATTTTTTTTAATCCTAGGTACACAAGGCTACATATGATAAATTCCTTTTTTCTAGCGAAGTTGGTTTTACACTCAGAGGGTTTCATTAAGAGTTTTACATGACAGATTGAAGACAATCCATAATTGGCATAGTTGTTTTCTTCCCCCAACCCAGCCCACACCACCCTCACACTGGTCTATCTGCTTTCATGAATAGACAAAAATGCCAAAAGATCCTCAACTCAGGCCAAATTGCCGGAAAAAAAAAAAGTGACTGAAGCAAGAAAGTACTAAAGATTGTTTCCTCTGAGGCCTTTATGTGACATCCCTAACCCAAGAATACCCATCCACTGTATTCTTGCTCTTACAGTGTCAAGGGGATGGACCGGACTTTCTGCATATGAATGAATGGGTAAGAGTGGGCAGGGCTGTAAAAGGAGGTTCCCTCAAAGTCTCCAAGTATCTAAATACTCATTAAAATCCTCATTTGTAAACTGTAACTCCCTCATCAGACATCACTGATCATCTGTTGGTCTTAATGACCTACCAATAAAAACTATTTTGATCTTAATTGAATCTCAATGTGAATGTTTTTTTAGAAATAAACAAATTACAATCTTCTATATATAACAATTTTACTCATTGTTGCCTTTTTAGTGACTTTTCACTAAACCTCAGATTCTGCTTCATCAAATCAGTAATATGTTATGGGCTTCCTTATTTCTCCAACTCCCTAATTCCTTCTTTTCCCATATTTTTGAGTACTGGCAAATTTAGAAATCAACAAGCAAAAACCAAACAATCCCATTAATAAACGGGCAAAGGACATGAACAGACACTTGTCAAAAAAAGACATACATGCAGCCAACAAACATGAAAAAAATGTTCAACAGCACTAATCATTAGAGAAATGCAAATCAAAACTACAATAAGATACCATCTCACACCATTCAGAATGGCTATTTTTTAAAAGTCAAAAAATAACAGATGCTAGTGAGGTGGTGGAGAAAAGGGAACATTTATACACTGCTGGTGGGAATGTAAACTAGTTCAGCTACTATAGAAACCAGTTTGGAGATTTCTGAAAGAATTTAAAACAGAGCTGTTATTTGACCCAACAATCCCATTATTGGTATGTGTCCAAACAAAAATAAATCATTCTAACGAAAGGACACATGCACTCATATATTCACTGCAGCACTATTCACAATATATAAGAAATGGACTCAACCTAAATGCCCATCAGCAGTGGACTGAATAAAGAAAAGGTGGTACATATACACCACGGAATACTACACAGTCATAAAAAAAGTGAAATGACATCCCTTGCAGCAACATGGATGGAGCTGGAGGCCATTATTTTAACTGCATTAACACAGGAACAGAAAACCAAATACCACACGTTCTCACTTGTAATTGGAAGATAAGCCTTGAATACATTTGAACACAAAGAGGGAAACAACAGATACCAGGGCCTATTTGAGAGTGGACTGTGGGAGAAGGATGAGGATCAAAAAACTACCTATCGGGTACTATGCTTACTACTTCGGTGATGAAATAATCTGTACACCAAATCCTTGTGACATAAAATTTACCCCATAACAAACCTGTACATGTACTGCTTGAACCTAAAAGTTAGAATAAAAAAATTTTAAAGAAAAAATTCTGAAACCTGTTGGACAGAATTTAAAAACTCCTTGAAGTTGCTGCCTGTCCCATGGAAAACAAAAATAAATGCAAGAACCTTTGTCTTTTTCCTCATAATAAAGGAAATGTAAAAGAGGAAAGGTTTCATTTCTTCTTGCAAGGTAGGTACTTAGAAAATAAGTTGGAGTAGAATGTATTTATTTAGGCTGATAATGTTATAATTTCCTTGCTTTCATCAAAACCAAAGGGCCTTATCTGTCCACTCAATTTAACTTGTCAAATATTCATGAGTACCTTTAGAGAAAATATATTCTGCTAAACACTGTGGGAGATTTAAAAAATAGTGACACATACTTGTGTCCTAATTGTAGAAATAAGACATGTTTACAATTTTATTTCAAGGCTGAATGTGCAAAGAGAGGCATATAAAAAGTCACATGGATGGTTCAAAGGGAAAAATAACTTTCTTCCATTTGAAGAGAACCAGAAAACACATTTTGCCAGTCTAATTCTGTGTTAAGATATGTGACTTCAATCAGTTTCTTTGACCAGGGAGCATAAAACAAAAAATAAGTATATATTAATTACTAGTGATCAATTTCTGGGTTGAGAGGAAGGTCTAGAGAACTTGGACCAAGGGGCAAGCAAGTTTTGATATTGCTCTAGAGGACAGAATAAAGATTTGGATCTAGAAAAACCTTGGAGGCCAATTTCAAAGGTTTATGGTGGAAAATCGTGGACACTGAGGGACATAGTGTCAAACAAATACAGGGTTGGGTCATAAAATCAGATTCACAGTGATCAGAGATCTTACCCAGAATCAAACCATACTAATAATTTTAAAGAGAAACAAAATCATGATAGAAGGGAAGGATGGAGAAACTGGGAGAGCCAGTGTCACTCTCAGTTCGTTTTGTGATGCATTAGTATCTGCTCTCATCTAGATTTAGCATGAGTTCTAAGTGTTGCATGCAAAGCATTGCTTACATAAAAGCGAGCCATCACTGTCATAAAATATATATATATATATATATATATATATATATTTTTTTATATTTTTTTTTGAGACGGGTTCTTGCTCTATGCCCAGGCAGGAGTGCAGTGGCGCGATCTCGGCTCACTGCAAACTCCGCCTCCCGGGTTTGCGCCATTCTCCTGCCTCAGCCTCCCGAGTAGCTGGGACTACAAGTGTCCACCACCGTGCCTAGCTAATTTTTTTGTATTTTTAACAGAGACGGTGTTTCACCGTGTTAGCCAGGATGGTCTCGATCTCCTGACCTCGTGATCTGCCTGCGTCGGCCTCCTAAAGTGCTGGGATTACAGGCGTGAGCCACCATGCCCAGCCAAAATATCTAAACTTTATACTCAGTTACATAGTTTGTGTGATGTTTTACAGGTAGCCTGCCCCATAAATTCACACATTTCCAGGTTTATTTAACATAAGCAATCCTAGACAGACCAGATACATCTGTGAAAGTTCTCCATATATAAGAATTCTCCCACTATTAAACAGCACAAGATCTTTCTTTGGAATGTTTACAAGGGTCTTTTATGGATCTTTCCTTCCAAAGGCATCCCACAGCAGGGTGAGAAAATGACTTGTAGGTCTATGGCTAACATTTTTCTTTCCAGTCCACACTCTGACTTTAGTCAATACTCCCTTGGTACATATTTCTTAAGTATCTTTTCATTATTTGTCTGAAAATATTTTATACAAATGAATAAGTCTACTAACATCCTGACAACTACCATGTTTTGAAACATCCAATGGGGAGTAGGAATGTCCTCTACAAAGGATGTTAATTGTAACTATATCTTTTCAAAATTCTTTTGCTGTTCTCTTACAAGTTAGATTACTCTTTTTCCTTTATCACCTACAGTTATTTGAACCATTTATATGTGTTGATGGAGGCATTTAATTGTGTATATAACTATTTCTAAAACAAAGCTGAGTTCACTTTTATTTCTGGCCAATTGGTTTCCATACATAACATTTATGGTCTCCAAGTTAGCCTCCCAAAGTATTTTCTAATCATTGCAAAATTCTATCAATTAACAAGGCATTTGTTACACTACATAGCTGTGACAGCAAGATTAAAGTAACATTTAACATACCATAAAATTAGATAAAAATTATAGTGTCATTCTCCATTCCCTCCCAACAGAAATGATATTTTTTCCATTTGCCACGTTTCCAAATGTCTTAGGAGGTATTGTTCAGAATATTCTAGAGTCCATCTGGTTTTTGATATAACCATATCCCAGATACCAGTGTACAGGTACACATATTTACAGACACGGGTTTCCAAGTGTCATTTTTTAATATCCTCCTTCTATCTCCCGTAATTATGACACAGTGTGTTCATTATATGTTTTATCCAAACCAATTACAACCTGAAAGCAAATTCACTTTGCATTTGTGACACCTAGGTCATTACAAAATGATGATAGAAGTCTCATCGTCCAGTGACAGCCTGCTATAATTTAGAATTAGCACAGTGTTCCCATAGTGTACCTTCCCAACCTGGCTTTTGACCACTCTTGGCCACTGGCCTTTAAAAACATCAGAATCAATAGTGACTAGAATATCTGATAATTCTTCTTTGGTAAGAGTATGAACCCTCTCCCAGGGTTGCCAATGATTATAGCACTCCAACAGAATACTTATTTCATTAGTTTATTTATTTATAGATTTAGAATCCCCTCAAAGTGATTTTTGTGGTCAACCTCTTAGAAAAGCACTCCCTTCAGTGTCACTGTTTGGGTTTATCAAGTCTTTTTCTTAATGAGGACAATCATCCCAGAACATTATTTCAGACTGACCTACGTAGTTATTTCAAAATCAAAGCCATCCCAAAGCCATCTCTTAAAATCTATACAGAACATCTTGTATGGCATGGCCATTAGTGATCAAGCTACCACATATGTTGCTGCCATTTCACTTGTATGGGATTGGTACCATTCGGAAAAACAGTCTAAAATAGAAAATTTTGTGTGCCCCATGAGGGTATCAGTTGTATATATTTTACCTGCAAACACAGCTCCATCTTACTGCACCATAAGGCTTCCCATAAACACCCTTGTGTACCTCCAGAAGGGACTTACTGGTAATATAGAATTACTGGGTTCCATATTAGCTTTTAAAAAATGCATTTCATCCACATTCACATTTGATATACTCAAAGGAACAAAACAAGCTCTAATATACTTGACAAATGGCAGCAATCTCCTTTCCATCATATCCAGATAGTTCTTACAGCAATATGTCACCATGACTTAAGCCCACAGAGAATTCTTAAGCTCTGCTGCTTGGCATTCTGTGCCCTATAAGATTCATGGTAGTATTTCTCTCAAGTTAACTGAGAAATAACCAGAATGGCAAATTCAGTTTGGAAACAATGAGCTGAATGATAGTTGTAGTCAGCTATCAGTAAGTTGATTCATCAGGAAATGCTGTGTCACTTCTTTTCTTAAATTAACCAAGTGGAGTCCAGTTTCTCTTCCTTAGGCAAAACAGATCAGGAAGTTTCTCCCACACCCACCATTACTCATCACCAGACTTGAGAGAGATAGCTAAGGGTATTCTTCTCTTGTCCTTATTACATTCCTCTCTGGGATCATGTCCCACCTCTGTTTGCTGTGATACAATCCATTTCCAATTATTACCTGTCCCCTCTATCCTTTTTCCCATGGTTGTGTTTTTCAACTGAAACGTACTGTTTAACCATAACACTGGCAATAACAAAATCTTTACTAATGCTGCTCGTTGGCCTCACTCCCTGGGATAACTTATCAACCCATAAAATCTCTGCCATTCAACAGAATCTAGAATTACTGACATGTCCCCAGGCATCAATTTTAAGAATCCACAACAATAATTAAAGAATGTGTTACAGGTTGTTGCTAACACCTCCTTTTCCATTGCTTAAGAGAAATAGGACAGGATGAAGGGAGACTGAGTTAAATGAGAGGTAGAAGTGCCAAATTTCTGCCAAATTCAGCTTTGCCCAGGATCAAAATTTATTAATGTAATGGCTCAATTTTTATTTTTATTTCATTCAAAGTTGATGAAGTTCCTTTTTTTAAATAACTCTTCTACTGGTTATGAAATAAATATGTGGGTTAGGTTAAAACACTAAAACCAAATTACTTATTTCTTCTGACATTCTAAGCAGACTTAAGTGTTCTCTGAGATTTTTGGAAGAACTTCCTTGCATGGAGAAGTTCCACAGTAGCTGTTAGGAGCAAAAGTAAAATTATGACTCGGGGAGTTAATCACCCCAGTCCTTGCCTGGCCTTCACACTGAAGTGCTGGAAAGCTCTGGGTAAATTACTTACTCTCTCAGTATTTATTTCTCCAACTGAAAATTAGGTTGAACTATAATTTCTTTCTGTATTGTTTGTGATATTTTCGGAAGATATTCACCTTTGACAGTTTTCCATTGCTTAAGAAGTTGAATCAAGTTTCAACTTCTTAGCAAGACATAGAAGTTACTTCACAGTACCACCCAAAAAAAATTCTCCATTTTAACTCCTATTACTCCCTTTATGTACACCAATATCAGCAAACGTTTTCTGTAAAAAAAAAATGAGTAGCAAACATTTTCACCCTGGCAGGCCATATGGTCTCCATCAGAACTACTTAACTATTTTAACACACAAACGATGTATTAGTCCATTTTCACACTGCTGATAAAGACATTCCTAAGACTGGGAAATTTACAAAAGAAAGAGGTTTATTGGACTTACAGTTCCACGTGGTTAGGGAGGCCTCACAATCATGACAGAAGGTGAAAGTCATGTCTCACATGGTGGTGGCAAGAGACAGAATGAAAGCCAAGGAAACGGGTTTCCCGTTATCAAACCATCAGTTCTCGTGAGACTCATTCACTGTCATGAGAACAGCAAAGGAAAGGCTTGCCCCCATAATTCAATCACCTCCCACTGGTTTCCTCTCAGGACACATGGGAACCATGGGAGTTACAATTCAAAATGAGATTTGGGTGGGGACACAGCCAAACCATATCAGGCAGCTACAGACAATACGTAAATGAATGAGCACGGCTATGTTCTAGTCAAACTTTCTTTATGGACACTGAAATATGAATATTATATAATTTGCACACCACAAAATACTATTTTTTATTTTTTTCAACCATCTTGTACAGTTCATGGGTCTTACAAAAGCAGGCAGTGGGTTGGATTTAGCCCTTGAGCCATAGTCTGCCAATCCCTAATGTACACTGTGCTTACATCTTGCAAAATGTCTCTCCATTTCCTAAATAATTATTTTCAACATTCAACTCCATTGCACATAAGGATTTCTTTGCCTAAAACATCATTATTTCCACACCCTCATTCTTTCCTGGCAAATTCCTACAGGCCAATCAAAGGTTGCTCACCTAGTATCCCTCCCCAAATCTTCTGCAGTCTCTCTATCTCAATATGACAGCTTCAACCATTCAGTAGGTTAAACCAAATACCTTACTCATGCTTGACTCTTTCTCTCACATCTCACATGCAATTCATGAGAAAAATCTCCCCAGTACTCTTCCAAAATATATCCCAAAAACCTACACTTCTCTGTTTGACAGTCTGAGACGCCATCATCTCTCCCATAGACTGTTTCCAACACATAAACCAGAGTGCTATTCCTGAAAAATGCTTCCCAAGCTCCCATCTCAGGACATTTTTCATTTGCTATTCTTCATGGTACAAATGTTCTTCCCAGAGATATTTCCAAAAATCATTCACCTGCTTCAAGTCTTCATAAAAATAGCAAAATTTCAGAGACAATTTCTAAATACTCTAAAAATTTCAAACTCCACCACTCCCAAAATTCCATATCTTCTTTCCTGGTTTATTTTCTTCTTCACATTTACAGCATTTGACATATAATATGTTTTACTTTTTGGTTTATCATCTGTATCTCTCCACCAGAATGAAGCTTCATGTCAGGAAATTTTGCCTGTTTTTTCACTGTATAATCTTCAATGCCTCAAACATCACCTACCACTTGGTAAGTTTATTGATTACTTACTATGTTATAGATTCTATTATAGGCAGGTTCACTTTGCCTGAATCCTCAATGTCAAGTCCTTATTTAACATCTCCGTGTTCTGAATATTGCTTCAAAATTCATCATTGCAGAGAAAGGTAACTCTTACACAGTGTTGATGAGAATGTAGATTAGTACAGCCATTGTGGAAAACAATATGGAGGTTTCTCAAAAAACTTAAAATAGAATTGCCATAAAATCCAGCAATCTCAAAAATATGTAGGTATTTACCCAAAGGAAAGAAAATCACTACATCAAAGGGATTCCCACATCTGCTGTTTAGCGCAGTACTATTCACAATTACCAAGACATGGAATCAACCCAAGTATCCATCAACAGATGTATGGATAAAGAAAATGTGGTGTATACATACACAATGGAATACTATTCAGCTATAAAGAGAGAGTGAAACTGTCATTTGCAGTAACATAGATGGAGCCAGAGATCAGTATATTAAGGGAAATAAGCCAGGTACAGAATGAAAATTATCACATGTCCTCACTCATATGTGGGAGCTAAAAAAGTTGATCTCATGGACGTAGAGTAGAGTAATAGTACCATACGCTGGGAAGGGGGTGGGGGAAGACAGGTTGCTTAATGGATGCAAAAATACAGTTAGACAGAAGGAATATGTTCTAGTGTTTCATAGTACAGTAGAGTGACCATAGTTAATAATATATTATATGTTTCACAACATCTGGAAGATTTGAAATGTTCCCAACACAAACAAATGATAAATGTTTGAGGCGATGACTATCCTAATTACCTTGATCATTACACATTGTATGCATGTATCAAAATATCACACATTTCTCAAAAATATGTATATTATTATATATCAATAAAAAGCTCATCATAATAAACCCTTTAAAATCAAGGAAAAATGCATTCAGATCTGTCATGATTCTATGCCAAAAACTCACATTGGACTCTACTCCAAAAGTTTCCACATGTACCATATTACAATTTTAGAGTTTTATTAAGCTGTTTGGGAACATCAGAGGCATAAACAATAGGTGATTTAAAATCAAAACGAAAGTATATAATGCATTTTAATGACTTTAAGGAGATTAAAATATTCATTTCGGTTACAAACTATTACTTTTTTAGCATACTCTCTCTATTTTAATCTACAATTTCAACTCAGATTTTTGCTACATTAAACCAGTCTTAAGAAATATTTTTTTACCGAAATACAAAAGTGGTCAAACCACCCACTCATTTACTATCTCTTGAGGATACTTTTAAAAGACTCAGTTAGCCAAAAAGCCAATTTTCTTCTAGCAGGACATACACAGACATTGAACCTGAATAAACTACTGGACTAAACCTGCATAGGCAAGTAACTTAATGCTTTTATGTACCAAAGTGTTTGCCATATATTGTACAATGTATTTGGCAAAATCATTTGATTCTGTTAGATGTGCTCATCTTGCTATGGCAGACTTCAGATATTACATCATTGATTGCATCATCATTACAATCACTTTAGATTTGTCTCCAATCTTGCCTATTTAATTCCTTTGACCCAAAATCTAAAAAAATTAAAACAGAAGATTACAATGCAATGAAGAGGGAGGAATTCACCAAATGTCAGTATTTAGTTACTAAATTTATTGACTATAAATATTGATACATGAGTAACAAAAATTAACTTTTTAGTAGCGATCAGAAGATATAAAATCACTAGTAAATCTTTAAAAAATTGCCACATAGGATTTAATCTATCATATGTCTATTTCAGAGCTTTTGTTGGTATTGGGCAACCTGAACTGCTTTAAACAGCACAAAGTCTCTTTTTAGGGTAGGGCCAAGGCTGCAATTGACAAACATGAAAAGAAAAAGTCCAAGATATCATCACAGTTTATTTGTGAAAATTACCATTATATAAGGATAATTCTCCATAAACACAAAACAAACAAAAATTTAATAATCTTATTCATCACTCCTTGTTGGGGGATAAGTTAATGTATTTAATGAGCTGGTAACAGTGTCTAGAATATATTAAACATTCAATAAATGTTGGTTATTGTTTTGGGCAATGAGAGTAGTACTACCAGAAACTGGAAATCGCACACCCTATATAGTTTGATATTCCATGGTAGGTTCTTAAAGCCACAGGGTAAACACACATCTTTGTAGAATATCATTTTAACTGCCACAAGCAAATCAAATTAATTTAAAAGTTTTACATTAAAATAAGTATGGATATACTATGCAGTTAAACACAACATGCAAATTAATATTTTAAATAATAAACTAGATTTAAAAGAAATTTTCCCATTCATGGAGGAGAGTTTCGGGCTGCATTTACAAACCTAGCTCAAGCTCATCGTCTTAGGAAACTTTTGGTAGGAAAAAAGACTTTGACAAGCATTGCTTTATGAAGCACCCTCTTTGTGTCTATATTAATAAAAAAATAGCATATATCTGCCCTCATTCTCCAAGGTGATAAGAAGAGTAAATCTTATCACTTTGCTCTGTCTAGCTCTTCATGGACCAAGATGTTTTTCTTGCTGCCTTCTTCACCAAGGATATGTAGAGGCAAACCGGAGCTAATCCTTGCATCTACAATTCTTTTACTTTGAATATTGTGGAACTAAAAATTACTAATACCTATCTGAAAACTCCCAAAGTGCATTTGTTTTTTAATATTTGATTAATAGATTATAATTAGGAAACAGTAAGTACCATATATTTGCATCTTGATGAGGATATTTAAAAGGAAGAAATCAAAATAATGATTTCTGGTGTTTTTGAGAAGTTCTATAGAATTTAGTGTTTATATCTTGATTACAAAGCCTCTTCATAATTTACAAGTTGTGTCTCAGCTCTGCCTCCCATTTAAATCTGATTAATCCAGATGACCTTGTTCTAACAGCAGGTGGGTTACTGTGATTTATTTTGGGGAATTGCTAATGAAAAAGAAAAAATGTTAATTTTAAAATATCTGTGTCCTAGGCAAACAAAATATATTTTTTGAGGCCACATATTTGAGGAATTATATTCAAATCTGGTACATTTAAAACTTTCTATACTGAGTTGAAAATATCAGAATATCCACCTTTCACAGAAGGAATTTAAAAATGAAGCATGTAGTTAATACTAAACCCTGAAAATGTGTACTAGAGAACAAATAATTTGTGAAATTAACTTATAACCACCCGATATTTAGACCTAATTGTTTATATTTGTATTTTCTAGATATACTTGTGGATGTATATCTATGTATACATATACACACATTAAACATGTATATACAAAAAATTATTAAAATTGTACCAAAATATTCTAGATTAACATAATATATTTCCACCAGGTGAAACTAATAAATAAGCTGAAATGAGAGAAAACATGGGGGTTTTGCTATTTTTTCTGATTCTAAATTTCATGAGTGAAATTTACAAAGTCAGATTATATTGCCAAAAATTATGACCTAGAAACTATATCTCAGAATGGTTAATATAGCACTCAAAACATGTGATGTAGAAAGAACACAACATTCCTATTCCTTTTGGACGCTGGTAATTTTTAATTCTTTTACTTCTACAATGATTACATTTATAATTGCTTAAAAATGTCATTACACTGTATATTTATGTTTTAGACATGCCTTTCTATGCACATCACATTTTACAATTAAAAAGGATTACTTGAAAGAAAAAGATAAAAGTTGCAAAATTATTAACTAACATCATAAAGAGTCCAGTAAGACACCTAGAAACAAAATCAACTTCCCTATAGGTCATTGTTTTTCCAATCAACAGCAATTGCTAATAATATAGAGTACCTAAATAATTAAGATACTTAGGAAAACATCTAATAGGGAATATTTGAGTTTTGCATGGAAAAAAACAAACGCATTGAAGAATTTTTTAAAATTCTGAATAAATAGACATATTGTTGGATGGGAAGACACAATATAGTAAGCATATATATAGTATATATGTATATGTATATATGTATCTATGTGTATATATGTATATGTATATATAGTGTATATATATGGATGAATATATGAATACATATATAATAAACCCCCAATTCAAAATCCTAGATTTTTTATTTGAATTGTAAATATAAATCAGTTTTTACAATATATAAACTATGTTTATATTTATTCCAGTCTTTATTATAAAAAATTTCAAAGACACAGAAAAGTAAGTTTATTTTTATAGGGTGTTTTAAAATAAACAGCTCTAAGCTTAATACTTAGACTTAATAATATACAACCCATATTTGATTTATTTATTCATTTATGTATTTGCTTGCTGTAATAAATTAAGAATATCACAGCATTCCTATCCTAAATATTTTAGTATGTATTTCTAAAAAAAAATGAAAACATTTTTCTGCATAACCACCATAAAAGTCAATATCTAACAAATTAATATTATCCAGTTCATATTCATATTTCCTTAACTGCCCTAAAAATGGCTTTTATTGCTCATTTGTTCACACTAGAATTAAGATTGACATGTGGCATTTGATTATGCCTTTTAACATAGACTAATACTTCCTCTGCCACCTCACCACTTCAGACACAGACACACACACACACACTTCTTCATCTCTTATCATTGACTTGTTGACCAAGATAGTTATGTCAAATGTCCTATATTATGAACTATCTTTGGAGTTTTTCTAAATATATTCTCATAGTCTTGTTTAGCATTTTCTTCTTTATTCTCTGTATTTCCTGAAAAATAAAAGTTAAATGTAAAAGCTTGATTAGATTCAGGTTTAATATTTCTGACAAAAATGTTAAATAAATGATGCTGATTCTGCTTATGGCATTCTAGAGATACAAAACATCTGGTTGTCCACTGCCAGTGTTGTTATGGTTGATCTTTGGTTTCAGGTGGGGACAGGCTGCTCCCTCCATTGATGAGTTACATGTTTTTCTTTTGCATCCTTCAAATATTCTGTAGGTGGTACCTTTCCACTATGCAGATATTGAGTTCCTCAGCAACCTTTCACCTAATGGTTTGGCATACACTGATGATCTTTGCCTAATTCAATTATTTTGTTATGAATTACAAAAAAGTGATTTTTCTAATCGTATTCTTTATTCCATAGTTATTAGTTGCCATTCTTCAAAAAAAATATTTTTGAGATAATTTGTCTACCCTGAAATACATTTCCAATTAGATGAAAGAATAAATCCTTATTTCTTTCTATTTAATTAGCAATGTATATGTCTGAAAGGTAGTGTAAAAGTCACCTCTACCAGCAACAAATAAGATTGGTTTGTTGTGTTTTCTCTTCTCTGATATCATTATATATCCACGTGTTTCAAAGAATTATAACTATTATTCTTTCAGTGATAAAACTGTCTCATCTTTGGCCAAGAGAGCCCCGCAGGTTGGTTCCTGTGCTGTGCTGAAAATATGTCATTAGTCCTTGAAAGCTTCTTTGTTTTCTGGCACAGCAAGATCTTCCTGGCTCACCTTTTACATTCCTTTTTACACACCTGGAAACTGTCATATCTCTAAGAAACCTTGTTATTTGCAGAGAGCCATATTTAGAGACCAAAATCAGGGTGCTAAAATGGTCCATTGCTAAGTGTAATACTTCTTCAATCTCCCTTTCTAGAATGGTCCTACAAAATATAATTTGTTATTAGAAAAAAATCATGGGTTCACATGGGTATTTTCAATGCACATTGAAAATTATAGGGTTTTCAGTTACATTATTTGATATTATACTGATTTATTTTAGCTACATTAAATTAAAACAATACTACTATTAAAATTAAAACTTCTAAGTAAAATTATTAGAATGAGTGAAAACATATAGTTTCTTATCCTTAGAACATATCACTTCAAGGTATGATAACTAAACTATAGTGGTATTAGTACAGAATTATTAAATATAGATCAATGAAAGAAAGTTAACATTTCAGAAAGATTTAAAAAGACATTTTGAATTAGTGGTGAAATATGAATATCCACTAAAGAGTATGTGTACAGCCAGCTACATGCTTGGAAAAAATTGTGAAATTCTTCTGTCATAACATACATAAAATTTTTTTTTACTTGAATTCAAAAGCTAAAAGCAAAATCAAAAGCATTATAATAAAACACATGAAAGATGCTTTCAGTCAGATAGAAAGAAATGCCTTGCTAAACAAGATGAAAAGCTAGATTTTATTAAGGGAAAGATTAATAGACAAATACTTGAAAAAGACTTGAAACTAAATAAATAAATATTTGAAACAAAAGTTTAAAATACATGACATTATGAGAAATATTCACACTACATTATCTAATGTATAGTATACCATTAGCTAATACAGGAAAAACTCCTATAAACCAATTTTTAAGCAGAAAACTTCAATTAAAAAATGATAAGTATATGAATATGCAATTTACAGAAAAAATACAAGTAAACATCTGAAAAGCTGTTCAACCTAATATTTAAGAAAATATAATTAAAGTAACCATTTTTTGCAAAGGTATTATCAAAAATTAAAATTAAAATGGTTAAATGTTAACCAGGATGTAGGAAACAGAAATTCCCAGAGTTATGGCAGGAGCATAAATTAGGTCATCTTTTGGGGAGGGTAGTATGTTAACCAACCAAAGCGTTGAATCTTTATGACACAGCAGCTTCATTTCTGGCTATCTACCATAGAAATAGACGTAGTTAAAAAGATTATGTGAAGCGATATTTATTAAAGCATTGTTCATAATACAAAATTTTAAATAACTTTGTTTATCCATTGATGTATAAGCAGCTTAAAAATTTGTAGTATATTGAGAACATAAGGAAAATATATGTGTGCTGGTTTCATAAGATATTTATGGCACAGAATATGTATGGTAAGATCTAATTTATTTTTCAAAACATATGCAAAAATATGCAAATAATTGCATAGACTATATATAAAGAGGGGTGAAGACTTGCTCTTTGTCATATGTAAATATGAATTGATAACATCTCTGCAGTTATGTGACAAGGAAAGAACAAACAGCTAGCAACAGGATATATTTTATAGAGAAAACAATTTTTTGAAAAATAACCTAATAAGAACTTAAAATAAATGGCAAAACTCAGAAGACAGATGTTGGTTTATACAAAGATTTCAGAGAATGGGTGATATTGCTGTGCATGACCCAGAAGAGTAACATTCCAGAGAAGGTGACAGAACAAAGCACAGAGAACGAATGATGCTAAGAAAGAGAAAGATGAAAGACGGGGAGGGTGATCAGTTATAACTTTAATGGTGACATGGCTAAGAAGAAGTACTTTAGATAAGAGGAAATCTCTAAAATGAGATTTTTAGATGTTTGCATAGCACAAATAAATTTTTCCTGGAGACATACAACTCATGGCAAAAAGGCTGCCCTATGTGAGTTATGTTACCTACATAAAAGTTAAAATAATACTATTAAAATAAAAACTACTAAGTAAAATTATTAGACTGAGTGAAAAACATAGTTTTTAATTCTTAAACCAAATCACTTCACAGAGCATCGGTGCTCCATGTGAGTTATGTTTCTGTAAAAATAACAGTGGAGAGGTTGTCGTAACCTTTGGGGAACAAGACAGACTTGTCACGTGTGATGAAGCCCTTAGACACAAAGGTGGCAGTAAGAAGGCTCAAGATCTCATCACTGCACTCCAGCCTGATGACAGAGCAAGACTCTGTCTAAAAAAGTAAAAATAAATAAATTTAAAATAAAAAAAAAAAAGCTCCAGGGATTCAGAGAAAGTTTAATGAAAGCTGTGGAGATAGAGCATGGGGTAGAGTTTTTACACTATTTTGTCCAGCTTTCAATGACCCAGCACACCCCAGACAACATCTGAATTGTATGTGCTTCTGCATTGCTTGTGTTTGGGATGCGGGGTTGTTTGTTTTGCTATGAAAATGTATTTCTAACATATGAAGAGAAGGGAGAGAGAAAGCAAGCTAGCAAGGTAGCAGAGAAAGGAAAAGAGGAAGGAAGGGAGGTAAAAATAAAAGAAGACAGGGATTACTATGGTTTGAATGGTTTTGTGCCCTCTAGATTTCATGTTGAAAGTTAATTCTCAGTGCAACACTATTGAGAGGTGCGGCCTTTGGGAGGTGATTCAGTCATGAGGCCTGTGCCCTCATAAATGGATTAAGGCTGTTATAAAAGGGTTTGACAAAGGGGTTCATTTTCTTTTCACCCTCCCATCTTTACCATCAGGTGAGGACACAGTATTCTTTCTCTCCAGAGGAGGCGGCATCAAGGCATCATCTTGGAAGCTGAGAGCAGCCCTCCCTAGACAACCAATGCTGCCAGTGCCTTGATCTCAGACTTCCCAGTTTCTAGAACTAAGAAAAATAAATTTCTGTTCTTCAGAAATTACATTGAAAGGAGCTGGACACATTCCTCAGCCCCGGGCTCAAAACTCCCTGAGCCTAGCACAGACACATCCCATCCTCCCATCCCACCACCATATATCTCTCAAACTCCCTGAGCCCAGTATAAACACCACCTGGAAAGTCTCCGATAAGGAGACAGCCGTTCAAGGTTACTGAAAGCGCAGGAGCCAAAAGAATTTCTTTGTTCCCCTGCAACTTTCGGGCTATAAAAAGCAAACGCTCGCATTGTTCAGGGCCCTCTTGTATACTGTGTAAAGGAGGGACCAGGTTCGAACTTGTAGTAAAGATCCTTGCCACTTGGCTTTGACTCTGGACTCTGGTGGTCTTCTTTGGGGAACAAACAGTCTGGGTATAACATCTGGGGGCTCGTCCGGGATTCCCCAAGCCCACCAGACCCCTGGTCAACGGATCTGCTGAGATCGATCTACTGATAGGTGAGCTGGCTCGTCTCCGTTTGTCTGTCTGTGTCTGTGTGTCTGTTCTGAATCTGTGACTCGCGAGGTCTGAAACTGAGGCTGGCACAGTCCTGGCGGACGCGCTATAGGACGGCCAGTGGAGACCGGTGGGAGATGTCCCCTGGCTCTCTTCTGCTTTAAATTGCTATCTGAGTTGCCGGAGCGCGTTCGCGATCCGGGCAACAGCTGAATCTGACCCCGTTCCCCGGGTGCACGCTTGCGGTCTGAGTCTGACCCCGGTTCCCGGGTGCGCGCTTGCGGTCTGAATCTGACCCCGGTTCCTGGGTGCGCGCTTGCGGTCTGAATCTGACCCCGGTTCCCGGGTGCGCGCTTGCGGTCTGAATCTGACCCCGGTTCCCGGGCTCCTGGCTTCCGGCGCCGCGCCTGCGGCCCCGGTCCCCGGGCTCCCCGGCTTCCGGCGCCACACTTCCGGCCCCGGTCCCCGGGCTCCCCGGCTTCCGGCGCCACACTTCCGGCCCCAGTCCCCGGGCTCCTGGCTTCCGGCGCCGCGCCTGCGGCCCCGGTCCCTGGGCTCCCCGGCTTCCGGCGCCACACTTCCGGCCCTGGTCCCCGGGCTCCTGGCTTCCGGCGCCGCGCCTGCGGCCCCGGTCCCCGGGCTCCCGGCTTCCGGCGCCGCGCTTCCAGCCCCGGTCCCTGGGCTCCCGGCTTCCGGCGCCACACTTCCAGTCCCCGGGCTCCCGGCTTCCAGCGCGGATTTCCTTTACAGGGATTCTAACCCACATTCCTTTACAGAAAGAGACACAGAAAGTGAGACTGGGGAGAGGGAGAAAATGAGTGAGAGAGAGACCATAAGAGACAGGAGAGGGAAAAAGAGAGAAAGTGAGAAGGGAAATCGGAAAAAAAAAGGGGAGGAAACGGCAGACATAAAGAGTCAGAGAGAGAGAGAGAGCGCGCGCGAATGAGATAGAGACTTAAAAAAGAGACCCTGTGAGTCTGTCAATCAAAGATTTGGACAGAAACGGAAAGATTAGAGAAAAGAATAGAGGGAGGGAGCAGGCGGGCGGGAGGCGGCCGGCACTCACGGGCCCACTAAAAAGAAAAGTAACTTTGAAGGGCCGGCGGGGCGGACGCGAGGGCGCACTTTGCGAACTAGCCCCCCCCAGCCGC
Organism: Theropithecus gelada; assembly: GCF_003255815.1. Lineage (NCBI taxonomy): Eukaryota > Metazoa > Chordata > Mammalia > Primates > Cercopithecidae > Theropithecus > Theropithecus gelada. The sequence continues at coordinate 114,007,558 of NC_037670.1, read as the reverse complement.
CTGACTCCACGGTGGCTTTACCCCTTCAGGAAATAGGACCCCCAGATGACACAGGAATCCCCAGGCTCCAGTACTAGCCATTCTCCACCAGTGATCTGTATAACTGGAAGACACAGAGTGCTCAGTTTTCAGACAACCCCAAAGATTTACTGGCTTTACTGGATAGTGTCATGTTAACCCACCAGCCCACTTGGGATGATTATCAGCAGCTCCTCCGAATCTTGTTTACCACGGAAGAGCGAGAGAGAATACAGGCCGGCGTGGGACTACAACGCGGCAAAAGGTAGGGGACGGCTACACCTTTATCGCCAGACTCTAATGGCAGGTCTCCGGGCAGCTGCTCGCAAGCCCACTAATTTGGCCAAAGTATATTCTATTCTATAGGGAAAGACAGAGAGCCCAGCCACCTACTTAGAAAGATTAATGAAAGCTCTTAGACAGTACACCCCCATAGATCCAGAGACTCCAGGAATTCAGGCAGCTGTTGTAATGTCTTTTGTAAGTCAGGCAGCCCCAAATATTAAAAAAACTCCAAAAATTAAAAGACTCGGAAGGAAAGCGGATTCAGGACCTCCTTCAGATAGCCCAGCGGGTTTATAATAACAGAGATACTCCAGAGGAAAGGCAATTTAAGGCCACTGAACCAAGGTCCTGGCAGCAGTAGTACAAAAAAAAAAAAAAAAAATCTACAGCCAGAGTACACCCAACCTAGGCGGCCCCCCCAGGCATGATAATCTGAGAAAAGACCAATGTGCCTACTGCAAGGAGGCTAGCCACTGGGTAAGAGACTGCCTCGCTGCTGCCCAACCCGGACCTGGACGCCCCACTCCACGACTGCACCGAGATACTAAGTTGCACGGAGTTCGAGAAGACCTGCAGGAACGCCCACTTCCTGATGCCGACCTCGTCTGGTTCACTGATGGGAGCAGCTTCATGCATCAGGGCCAGAGGTACGCTGGAGCGGCAGTGACTTCAGAGACTGAGGTAATCTGGGCGGAACCCCTGCCCCCGGGGACATCGGCCCAGAAGGCCGAACTGATAACGCTCACCCAAGCTCTTACCTTAGGGGCGGGGAAAAAGCTAACGGTATATACAGACAGCCGATATGCTTTTACAATGGCGCCTATACATGGGGCCATTTACAGGGAGCGGGGGTTACTGACGGCTAAAATAAAAGAGATAAAAAAACACAAGCAAGAAATCCTAGCCCTGCTAACAGCCCTATGGAGGCCAGAAAAGTTAGCCATTGTGCATTGCCCAGGGCATCAGAAACTAACTACTCCAACTGCTCAAGGCAACTTTCTGGCGGACCAAACTACAAGAAAGGTGGCGAAGGCTCCCAGCCAACTCCTTGCACTCCAGCTCCCTGACCCGCGCCCCCGGGACTTGCCATATTTCCCTGATTATTCAGAACAAGATCTCCAGTGGATTGACAAGCTTCCCCTGAAACAGATCCAGAATGGGTGGTGGACTGATACTAATGACCAAACTATCCTACCAGAAAAATTAGGACAACAAGTATTAGAACACATCCACCGAGCCACCCACCTGGGCGCTTGGCGGATGATAGACCTGATCAGACGCTCTAAGCTCAAATTCAGACATACAGCCGAGATGGCCAGCAACATCGTGACAAGTTGCAAAGTCTGCCAGCTTAACAACGCCTACCCCCAATCCCAGGCTGCAACGGGAACAAGGCTCAGGGGAACCAGGCCCGGTATCTACTGGGAAGTAGATTTTACTGAGATAAAGCCAGGAAAATACGGGTATCGGTACTTACTTGTCTTTGTAGATACTTTTTCAGGGTGGACTGAAGCATTCCCCACCAAGAAAGAGACTGCTCAGGTTGTAGCAAAGAAAATCCTGGAAGATATCCTCCCCAGGTATGGCTCCCCCGTCCAGATAGGGTCAGATAATGGGCCGGCCTTCGTCGCTAAGGTAAGTCAGGATTTGGCTTCCATCCTTGGGGCAAATTGGAAACTACATTGCGCTTACAGGCCCCAGAGTTCAGGACAGGTAGAGAGAATGAATCGGACCTTAAAAGAGACCTTAACTAAATTGACTATGGAGACTGGCGCTAATTGGGTGGTCCTTCTCCCCTACGCTCTGTTCCGGGCCCGTAACACCCCTTACAGACTGGGCCTTACTCCTTATAAAATTATGTATGGCAGACCCCCACCCTTAGTTCCCAGCCTAAAAGATGATCTGCTCAAGTCCGAAACAGAAAATGTCTCTGAACTCTTGTTTTCCCTACAAGCCTTGCAGAAAATTCATCAAGAAATCTGGCCCAAGCTAAAAGAACTATATGAGACCGGTCCCCCGCCGACACCCCATCCGTACCAGCCGGGAGACTGGGTCCTGGTCAAGCGACACCGACAAGAGACCCTAGAACCCAGGTAGAAAGGACCACTCCAGGTACTCCTAATCACACCCACCGCCCTGAAGGTAGAAGGCATCACATCGTGGATCCACTACACCCACGTCAAGCCAGTGGACCCAACCTCCGATCTTCTGGGACCAATCACGGCGGCGGCTGAAGCACCGGACACGTGGACTGTGGACAGAGCTAGGAACAACCCCTTAAAACTCACCCTGTGCCAGCAGCATAGCTCACTGCAAACATGCAGTTAGGTAGTCTAACCCTAACGTTAGTCGCCCTAGTGGCCGCTGGAGAAATCACAAAACCAGCTCATAATCCCTTTGTCTGGAGATTCTGGCTTTATGAAAACCGAACCCACCCTGGGCAACCTCATAGGCCCGGAAAATTATTGGCCAGTGCTGATTGCCCTTCCTCAGGGTGCAACAGCCCAATTCTACTAAATTTTACTGGTTTTCAAATAGCCAAACCTATGACACCAATAATATGCTTTGAGTTTGATCAGACTAAATACAATTGTAAACACTATTGGTGGCACCAAAATGCTGGCTGTCCTTATAACTATTGTAACATCCATAGACCCCGTTATTGGGGAGAGAGAAAACAGTTAGACCCTAAATGGCCCTTCCATCGTAGACGGGATGAAGACTTTTCATATACATGGATAGTTAGAGACCCCTGGAACTCCCGCTGGACCACGCCTCAACATGGGGCTGTATACTACTCCCCTTCCTCCACATGGCCTAGCAGTCACCTCTATCTGTGGCGAGGCCTAGTGCAAGTACTGCCTCTGGTCCACGGGAATATCCAACGACAGGAAAACAGACTAACACAAGACTTACGTCCTTTCTCCTGGTTAAAGTTATTACAAAAAGGACTAGAACTTACTAACCTTACAGGACTTCATAGCCTGTCTGGCTGCTTTCTATGCGCCACTCTAGGGCATCCACCGCTAACTGCTGTCCCTCTGCCATGGGGATCCTCTACCTTTGCCCAAGCTAACAACCTCTGAAACCTCTCGTATGCTCCTATCCTGAACGTGCCCCTATACCTAAACCCCGGTCAGGAAAAGTTTCCCTACTGTTTCTCAGGAACCAATTCCAGCCTCTGCAGCATCACTGCAACACCCCCTAATATCACCTTAAGGGCTCCATCAGGCATATTCTTCTGGTGTAATAGAACCTTATCTAAGAACCTACCTAGTCCTTCTGTTAATAACCTACTGTGTCTCCCTGTCACATTAGTTCCCCGGTTGACTCTACTAACTGCTGGCGAGTTCCTAGGATATACCGGTAACTGGACTAGTGCTGTTATTCACCCAGACCCTAGACCAAGACCTGCACGAGCCATATTTCTCCCCCTCATTGCAGGAATCTCCCTCACCACATCCTTCATTGCGGCCGGACTGGCGGGGGGAGCCCTAGGTCACACCCTCATAGAAAGTAACAAGTTGTACCAACAATTTGCCGTTGCTATGGAAGAGTCGGCTGAGTCCCTTGCCTCCCTTCAGCGGCAGCTCACGTCCCTAGCTCAGGTAACCTTGCAGAACCGGAGAGCCCTAGACCTACTCACTACAAAAAAAGGTGGTACGTGTATATTTCTAAAAGAAGACTGTTGTTTCTACATAAACAAATCAGGACTTGTAGAGGACCAGGTCCAACAGTTACGCAAGTTAAGCACTGAAGTAAAAACACAGCAGTTTGCTTCAGCTGCAGACCAATGGTGAAATTCCTCTATGTTTTCTCTGTTAGCCCCCTTCCTTGGACCCCTGCTAAGTCTACTATTTCTGCTTACCGTAGGACCTTGTGTTGTTAGCAGAATTTTACAATTTGTTAAAAAAAGATTTGACACTGTACAACTCATGGTCCTCAGAGCCCAATACCAACCTGTAAACGCTGAAACAGAATCAGACTTATAAGACCCAAGATTGGCTCTAAAGATACCTGAAAAGAAGGGGGGAATAAAAGGAGCTGGGCACATTCCTCAGCCCCGGGCTCAAAACTCCCTGAGCCTAGCACAGACACATCCCATCCTCCCATCCCACCACCATATATCTCTCAAACTCCCTGAGCCCAGTATAAACACCACCTAGAAAGTCTCCGATAAGGAGACAGCCGTTCAAGGTTACTGAAAGCGCAGGAGCCAAAAGAATTTCTTTGTTCCCCTGCAACTTTCGGGCTATAAAAAGCAAACATTCGCATTGTTCAGGGCCCTCTTGTATACTGTGTAAAGGAGGGACCAGGTTCAAACTTGTAGTAAAGATCCTTGCCGCTTGACTTTGACTCTGGACTCTGGTGGTCTTCTTTGGGGAACAAACAGTCTGGGCATAACAACATCATCCCAGGTATTTTGTTATAACAGTACAAAAAGGACTGAGACATAGATATCTAGCACTCCTTAATGAACTAGAACTAGGAGAAAAGCTATCTGAATAATATCTAATAATCATTATCTTCCTTCTACTAGTTCCTCCTTTACCACCCTTATTTCATTTAATAATATTACTGCTTGCTCAGTCGCTTCATCTTAAACTTTACTATTACGTTTTATTCTTCAATACTACATTATTCTTCTCCCCAATTTGTTGCAACATCCTGATGAATCAACCTCGCCTAAAAATAAAAGTCATCTTCCACCTGAGAAAAGCATCCTCTTCACCTCAGAGCTTCAAGAAGAAAGTACACGTGGTGCAGAAAAAGATAAGATGTTCATCTAACCAGCCAAATCAGGCATAATCAACTTTGGTAATGAAATAGTGACAGCTGGTGCAGGATGTTCAACTGCATACTCACTTCCACTATTCTATCTCTTACATGTGGTCGTTCTTCTCCTTTCTGACTGCCACTGTCCTAACTAAAGTAGCATCACTTCTCACCTGGACAAAAGCAGGTGCCCAACTTTTGGCATCTGCCACTGCATTCTGTGCAGAGATTCTAGATGAATATTTGTCTCCATCATTGTAAGGCACTGAAATAACTTGGGGTAAAGTAAGCAGAGAAAGAATTGTGTACAGAATACTAGAAGGCCCTCAGAATGAGTTGGAAGGCTATAGAATAAAGCTGAGGAAATTGAGAAAGATCAAATAAAGCCAGGGAGGGAGAAATAGAGTCAAGGTCATGTCACGAGAAGAGTTAGGGCAGACACGGCCACTGGTGCCAGTACAATGGATGCTCAGCAGTACCTTGGCTGGATACATTGTTAACATTATGGATTGCTGTATGTCACTACATTATTGCATTAATCCCTCAAGTCAAAGAACTACATAGGAGTTTCTAATTGGCTGAATTAAAGCAATGTGTCTCCTGCTTCAAGTGGGAAGACAAAATGTCTGCCCTCTATTTGGTTTCCATAGTGGGAGAGAGAACTCCGCTTCAAATTAATACTACATAATAGAGAATTCTTCCCAAATTGGAATGGTAATTGGATTCTTGGTAGCAAAAAATAGTAATAAGTTTTCACTGCATTCTTCTCTAAAGGAAACCCTAAGCCTTGTTATACCTCTTTCAAACTCATTAATGACTACTTATTGCCAACTCTATAAAATCCACATTTATAAATATAAGTAACATCTAGGTAATAATCACACCATTTCCTGAATTCCCTTTCTAGACTTCTTTCTTTGAATTGATTCTTAATTGACCATTCCCCTATTCCATTGCTTCTATTATATAGTTCTTCCTGCTAGTAATTATCTTTCTTAATTCTCCTTTTACAAATGTTAGACCACCTTCAACACTCCCTGAAATGCAACCTTTTCCAACAATTCCTTGTTTCCTGATAACTTCTCCTTTTCCAGAGGTCTGTAATCAATTCTTACGATTTTATGTTGCCTTGGCATCCATTTTGAATATAAGTTTAATTTTCTCATACTAAAAGCAGAGCGCAGTCACCCTTGACAGTTTTACAGCCCCACCCAGGTTCCTCAGTGTAGTCAGTCCAGATGTCTGCTTTATACAAATTCTTCCTGGCAACTACCTCCCTATGGAACAGCTGGATATAACCTACTCTACTGGCCCTGCTGACCCTCACTGTCTTCGTGGACTGTGCAGATATATCACAGTGACCGCCTTTCAGTCAGTGTGATCTCCTAGAACTCATGCCTGCTTGTTTTAAACTTACCAATTAAAACTCCTTAGGGAAACCTTTTTGGATAATGCCCTGGTCCCCAACAAAGGCACTGACCCATGGGCTTCTCTCCCTCTCCCCTGGTGCTGACTGATCTCCAGGCATGTTGTATACCCCCAGAGCCTGTAAGTAATAAAATCTTTATTTCTATCTTGCGTCCCTCCTAATCATTGAAGGGGTGCTTCATTATCTTAAAGATCCTAAATTTAAAGAGTCCCAGTTTATAAGACTTACATTCCTCCCAAATTATATTTTAATTATGTGTGTGCATCCTATCTCTCCCTCTAGATTGCAGTCTCTCAAAGAGCAGAACATGATTTATTTTTCACATTTCTTCAAACATTTTTCACATAGGTGCCTAACAAATGCTGAGCTGATTGTGCAAATGTAACATTCAAAAGCAAATATAAAACAGAATAATTCACAAGCAGAAATGGGTTACAAAATTACCATGGAACAAAAAGATGAGGATGACACAATAAGAGAGATGAGCTCTACTTTACAAAAGCTCTTTGCAAACACAAAAGTCTGAGCATAATAAGTCATTCTTTATGCATTTACCTAATAAAAGTATTCATTTTCAAAAAGATTCACTATATCCTTTAAAAAGTAAACTTGCTAGGAGTATTAAAATGTCACTTGATTTGCAAAAACAGTTATTTTAAATATCTATTGGATAAAGAAAGTGCACATGTACATAAATACAAAGGATGAAATCTTTTCATCAAACTCCTACTCTTCCAAAAATATTCTCTCTGGCTCTGTATTCTACGACTAAACAGAGAAGGGGGACAATGAGCTGGTTTAGCAGGCAGCTATAAATGGTGATTGAAGGGTTTGAAAAAAGATCTATTAAAAGAGGTCAAGAGAATGAATATTATTCAGCATGAAGATTAAAGGTTGATTTGAGACAATTTAATAACAATCTATAAATACATGAAGGGCTTTCACACAGGGAATAATCACCAGCTGCTCTCCAACTCCAATTTGGACCAGAACAAGAGAAAAATTATGTTAGATAAAAGAAAGAATTATTGATAGTAGGAATTATTTAATACTAAAATGGATAGCTAAGGAGAGTTGTGGACTCTCACACCTTGTAAGAGAGCTTTAAAATGTTACTGATGAAAACACACAACCTGCCTGGGGGTAAAGGCACTAGATAGTCTCTCAAGGCTTTTTCCCATTTCTAGAATCAGAGGTTTTTAAATTTATTTATCTTTCAGAAAATTTTACTTTTCTTTCCATTTATTATTTTATCTAAGGAAAACTGTGATGAAAGAATAATTTTAGGATTTCCTTATATTCTAATTTTCTTCCACATCCATCTTTAAGTTCTGCCATTTTGATAACTTTCTGGCATATATTTGAGTGTTAAACTTGGGGAGAAGGTGAGCAAGAATATATGCAATATAAATTTTGAAATCTTTAACAGTTAGCTCCTCTTATATTTCACACCCAAGAGGGTCCTAGCAAAGTCTGACTCTTCCACCTTCATAGCTCTTCCTTCACCCATGTCCCAGAGCTGGTATATATTTGGATCAGGGAATTCCTTCTGCTCTGTTGTTACTTCCCACAAGTTGTCTGTAACATTTAATGTAGGTCAAGAAAATTAATAAAAGGAGGCATAAAAATAATGTTGAGATAGCTACAACACAACTAGCCTCTAAGCGAACTGGGTTGCATATTACATTGAAATTTCCATTTGTTTTCAAGTATCTCCAAATGATCAGAAGAAACTAACCAAGTATGTTGAAAATCTCAGAATTTAAAGAAAAGTAGAATGTTTTCCCCTAAATATCTATTGACAATACAATCAATTAGAGGAAGTTAAAGAGTTGTTAAAACAATTCCACTAGTATATTAGTTGGAGTTCTCCAGAGAAACAGATCAATAGGATATATGCAGAAAGGGGACAGAAAGGGAGAGGTTTATTTTAAGGAATTGGCTTAATATTGCGTGGGCTGGCAAATCTGTATAATAGGCCAGTTGGCTGGTTACTTGGGCAAGAATTGATATTGGAGTATTGGGTTCCATTTCTGTGTTATGCAATCTTGAGGCACAATTTCTTCTTCAGGAAACCTCAGTTTTCATCCTAACAACTTCAACTAATTAGATGAGGGCCATCCATATTGTTTTTAAAATATCCTATTTTATTTAAAGTCAACTACTTGTAGATGTTAATTACATCTACAAAACACTTTCACAGAAACATCTAGCCTAGTGTTTGATCAAACTGGGCACCATAGCCTAACCAAGTTGACACATAAAATTTAACATTCACAAATGGGTTTCTCGATTTAAAATTTAGTAAGAAGGAGGTTTTTGCTGATTTCTTTGCTCAGAAATCCCTGCAATGAACTCATTCTTGATAATAAGTATAGGCAATTTGCAAATAAGTCAATTTGCTTATTCATTCATTTAGTCGACAAATGCTTGTTGAGTATTCCCAACTCCTAGTACCATTCTAAGCACTAGGAATGTAGAAATAGAGAAGAAAAATAAGGCCCTCGCCATCACAGACCTTACTATATTCATCTTGTTTGGAGTACTTATCACCATTCAACATTATATTGTATATCTATTAGCTTATTTGTTTATTGATTTACCCCCACAATAATATCATTTTCAACAAGTTAAGAACATTTTCTGTTTTATCATTGCTGTATGCCCAGCATACAGAACAGGTCCAAGTAGGCAATAGGGAATGAAGACGTGTGCTAAATGAATTCAAGAATAGCCCAGCATAGCCTTTCCATCTTGAAGATGATAAAACAAAGACCCACAGAGGTTGACGTCTTAAAAGTCATACAATTTTAGTTATTCTACCAGGAACAGACCACACATATCTAGGTTCATATTTCCTCTGATAAACCACACATATAAAGGCACATTCAATAAACATTTATAAAAACTGTGTCAACGTATGAAAATAATGGTCCCAACAAAGAGCAATCACACTCATGAATTAGTCCAAGAGTATAATTCATTCTTTATCATCATTCTCCATGAAATAATGCCAGTTTAGGAAGGGCACGGTGGCTCATGCCTGTAATCCCAGCGCTTTGGGAGGCTGAGGCAGGTGGATAACGAAGTCAGGAGTTCAAGACCAACCTGGCCAACATGTTGAAACCCCGTCTACTAAAAATACAAAAAATTATCCAGGCGTGGTGGCAGGCACCTGTAATCCCAGCTACTTGGGAGGCTGAGGCAGGAGAATCACTTGAACCTGGGAGGCAGAGGTTGCAGTGAGTCAAGATTGCACCACTGCACTCCAGCCTGAGCAACAGAGCAAGACTCTGTCTCAAAAAAAAAAAAAAAAAAGAATGTCAGTTTAATAACTAAAGCTATTACAGTTTAGTTCAAGTACTAAAGGTATCTATTTCAGTGTTCCTCCAAAAGTAACGCTGCTTTTCTATTGAAATTTCATTTCATGTGGCTGAAATGGAACCAGGTCCCTTTTCTTGGGTACAGGAAAGGAGACACATGACATACCTAGGATAAATCACTCAGAGCACCCCACTCCTCATAAATTGGTTTAGAGAAGGCAAATAGCCTGAGGGGAACCCATTAGAGGCCATCTATGAGAGAAAGGCCCACTCTTCCTCTGAGGTCACTAAGTGTAAAAACCCAAATGCGTGAAGCTGCTGGCAGCAATCTTTTTAATTATGTGGAAGAAGCCAGCCTATAAAGGATGTCAAGTTAGTAGAGAGGAAAACTGAAAGATAGAGAAAGAAAAATACAGAAACCTAATGATATGACTTAGGGGCCTGGATCCAGCTCTGCCTGAATTTTCTATTTTTAATTACTTACCAATTAATACATGTATATTTTTATTAAGAACATTTAATGAGACGTGTCATAAATACAGTCCTACAAATGTAAACTCCATGAATGCAGAGATTTTTGTACCTTTTGTTCACCACTGTATCATTAGCACCTAGAATGGTACCTTAGCTTCTGTAAGGCATTCAATAAATATTTGAAATAATAAATCCCATGTTCATGATGTGTACAGCACCAGGCTTAAAACCTGCAAAGAAAGTCAAGTCAAGATTTCTGGTAATGATATAAATTACAAAGCCCAAAAGAGTTACCATGCACTGTGATACCTGTTGTCTCATTAATCATAAACACAGGAGATAGTCATTATTATCTTCATTTTACAAATGAGGAAATTGAGCTCAGAGAGGTTAATTAATTTGCTTAAGGTCATACAGTAAATTATGGAGCTGGGACTGAGGCCAGGTGACCTGTCTGACTCTACTGTCTGCATGTGTTTCATTCACTAATTACAATATTATTCTATTTTGTAAAATATTTTGCCAGTGTAATTAGTCACTTGACACACAACAAGGAAAATTTAACCAAAACCTTTGTAAATAAGAATTTCAAAGACCTAGAGGTAAAACAACTTTTACCAAATCAAGCAGCAAGGATAGGACAGCTGTAAATGGAATACAAGATTCACCACTCATTTAGCCCTTTGTGTCATATTTCAAAACACCTTCTAAACACTAAAAGAATACACTGAAAGCTATATTATACACACGGAATATCTGCAACATATCTCATGGAACCCCTCACAGAATATTAGATTTAGAGGCCAGGTGTGGTGGCTCACACCTGTAATCCTAGCAGTTTGGGAGGCCAAGGCAGGTGGATCACCTGAGGTCAGGAGTTCAAGATCAGCCTGGCCAACATGGTGAAATCCCTTCTCTACTAAAAATATAAAAAAAAAAAAAAAATAGCCAGATGTGTTGGAGGGTACCTGTAATCCCAGCTACTCAGGAGGCTGAGGTAGGAGAATTGCTTGAATATTGCTTGAATGTGGGAGGCAGAAGTTGCCGTGAGCCAAGCTCATGCCTCCGTACTCCAGCCTGGGTGACACAGCAAGACTCCATCTCAAAAAAAAAAAAAAAAAAAAAAA
>NC_037670.1:113932131-113996039 GCF_003255815.1 Theropithecus gelada | reverse complement strand
AAAAAAAAAAAAAAAAAAAAAAAAAAAAAAAAAACTAGGTAAGAATTAGCAGGCAGTTCTTTCCACAAGGTTAAACTTAAATGTATGTGTGTTTAAAGGGTACTTGGTAGCCTTGAATGTGATTGTGTACAATTTGCCATCACTTACATTGTATAATCATGTGTTTCTACGACCAATGACATTGAAGGCAATGATTTTGTTTCCTTTTCCTGAAAAACAGTATCTTAGTATCCAATCTATCTAGTTCTGCTTCTGAAAGTCATATAGAGCAACAGGAATAATGAAGGAGAAAAACAGCTACATTTCTAGTAAAAATAGGAGATAGAGAAAATCCAAGATTCATTAAGCATCTGTAACCCTGGGCAATGACCCCAGAATGGCAGAATTGACTGGACTTACAGATGCTGTACAGGAAGTACAGAATTTGCATATATTAGAGAGATTGATGGAGAATTAGGGTTGCAGAGGTGTTTGAAGATCCCAAAAATCACCAAAAATATTCACCCCTAGATAAACAGGGCACCACATGAATGGGAAATTCTGTGGGTACATCAGAAAGTAAATGGCAATACTAGGAAACAGAATATCAATACCTAGATTCTGAGCAAGTATTGCTTAATGAAGAACCCAGCAGAAAACAATGTAATGGAGCAGCAAAGGGGCTGCAGGGAATTATAGGAAGTGCCAAAGTCTTGGGTCTGGAAGAGTTCAGAAATTTTGCACAAATAACTCTTTCAGGAAGGAGTGTTACACTAAGAGAAAACTTCTAGAGAAGGTGCTAAATACAAAGAACAGGTTTGCTGAGGTAGAGAGAGCAACAGAGACAAAAATTCTAGAAGAGTGCTGCCAAACAATTTGTAAAGTCACCTAGTAAGTCAAAGGCTATGAGGAGATATGGGAGAGACAAAATTGAGGGTGGGAGTCTTGCTAAACCATACTGGGCTCCAAGAGTGGCTCCCCAGAAGAAAGGACTTTGTTTCCAGCCCCTGACCCTGGCTCCAAGGGGAAGCCTTGAATTATGAAACCTGGAAAGCTCTTTTCCAATTCAACTTCACCCTAAAATAATCTCCCATCACCAGTTCAGGAAAGTCCGTTTGGCTTAAACTGCATAACAGAAAACAAATGTGGTTTGTTTCCATGCCATCAAAGGGTGAAAATAAGTAGCTAAATTTCTCAACGAGCAATGAAAACTCAGAAATTTTGTTTTGAAGCAGATTAAGTTATTAAACACACACACACATACACATACACACACACACACACACACACACACACAAAACAGACATAGGGGGACTCATAGAAGACAGGCCTAGAAACAGAAAGATGTGCAGAACTCCGAAAAGAAATTTTAAAAAAGGACAAATTTTAGAAACAAAGACAAAGTAACAAGAGCTACAATGAAAAACAGACACCACAGAAAGATCAGTAATTAGAGTATAAAAAAGAAATGTGAATAAAATGGAACATATTAGAAAAAAGAAAGGTTTGAAGAGAAGTGGATAGATATAGAAGAGAAGTAAAGAAGATCCAACATGTATTTGAAGCCCTGGGGAGGGGGGCGCGGGAAAGATAATGGAACAAAGAAATATTTGAAATTTTAATTATTTGTGATGGTTTTTTTTAATGAGACATAAAAAAAAGAATACACATTCTGAAACAGTATAATATGTATCAGTGAAAACACCCAGGTCTACACCAAGACAATCCCCAGAAAAATTATTAAAAATCAAACATAAAGAAAGAAAGATTATTTGCTTATTCAGGCAACTAGATCAAGACACTTACAAATGATAGAAAACAAAGTGGCATCAGACTTCTCACTGCAACAACAGAAAATAGTAAAGAAACACCTACAAGTTACTCAAAAAAAGAAAATGTGAGGCAAGCATTTTATTTTAATCTAAGCTCCCCTTTAAGTATAAAGACAATGATCTTCTGAACATTAAAAAATCCAGGGTATGTTTCTCTAATTTCCTTTTCTGGGAAATCCATTATAGGATAAGCACCAGACAATCAAGAAATTATTGGAGAAACTTTGCTGAAAGTTGATGGTACACAATAATTACATTTAACAATAAAATTGAGGCTAAAAATAGGGAATAGTGCTAAAGAATAGCACACAAATATTAGTATGATCTAGCAATATAAAAATAACACAAAATAAAAATTTAGTTAACAGAGAGATAAGAGGAAAAAAAACTAAATTCCTTGATTGTCCATAAATTATGGCTTGGAATATTGATATTTAAACTCAAAAAGCTTTAGCATATTTGAAAGTACAAAAATCAACACTAAGATAAAACCATTCGTGAAAATTAGATAACAGAAGAGAGAAAAGGGAAAAGAAGGAAAAGTTTCCACTCTAAATTTATTCTTGATGATAAACAATGTAAATAAAGGGGCATTATTTGTATTATGTAAGATATTAATGTAAAAGTAACCACTAAAACAAATTACAAACTTTCCTAGATTTCCAAGAATGCTAAAAATAGAAGGAAAATAAGCAGATAGCATCATGATTGAGCACTCTTTCTTTTATATATTTGCACAATTACCTATTTCTGAACATATACAGAATGATATTATAGACCTAGGATCAAATTTTCCAGTCATATCAACAAATTTAAATGTGGTGAACTCATCTAATATATAAAAAGATTTTCACATTAGCACTAAAAGTAAAATACAATCTGATAAGGAACAAAAGAGAATCACCTAAAACAAAATGACTCAGAAGTGTTAAAATTAAAGGATTGGTAGAAATTTGCAAAGAGGCTGTTAAGGGAACTGTGTTTCCCCAAAAAATTAGTATGTTAAAGTCCTAACTCCCAGTACCTCAAAATGAGACTGTATTTGGAGACAGAGCTTTTAAAGAAGTACTTAAGGTAACATGACATCATTTGGAGCAAGCATGTATCCTCTATGATGTCCTTATAAGAGAAAATTAGGACATACATGCAAAAAGGGAAGACCATGTGAAGACACAGGGAGAAGAGCTCAATCTACAAGCTAAGGAGAGAGATCTCAGAAGAAACCAACCCTGCCAAAAACTTGATCTTGGACTTCCAGCTTCCAGGATTGTGAGGAAAAATTTCTCTTGTTTAAGCCATACCATCTGCAGTATTTGTTACAGCAGAACTAGCAAACTAATACAAAGACCAATGCTCTGACACTCACGATATGAACAAGCCAGATAAACTATAAATTATATTACAGTATTTTTTAAATCTATCAGAACTGAGGATGCAAAGAGATACAAAATAATAAATTTTTCTTCTTAGGAGAGAAAATATTCACAGTTTTTGCTCCTTCTTAGTAGAGTTATGGGGTCTAGAGAGAAACATTCCAGACAGAATTTTTAAAATAGCCCTATTTTTAATCAAACTTTTGATGGCTAAATATGGGCTGGTATATGAGTTAGAATCACTAGAAACACCAAATACAAAGTGAGTATTCCCTGCTAGCCTCCTCTTCAGCAGATCTTTGCTAAAGACACAGCATAAAAGGCTATAGCAGGGCAGGAGGGCTGGGGGAGATCTCCCCTGAGGTTCAATTGAACTTCTCCAAGAGCAAAGCAGCAGGTTGGAGAAGGCCATGAGTAAGGTAAAATTGCTGAATAAAATCCTTTCAAAGGACTCCAAAGGATGGGAAGGGACAGTAGAGAGGGGACAGAGATCCCAGAATTCAGAAAGTAAACAGTAGAAATTGAGAAAGGACAATTCACCATGACCCAAAAAGCTAGAATCCATGGAGTAAGACAAACAGAGAACTCTCTCCTAGTTCAGGAAGTTGACTGGGCTGAATAGCATAAATAGAACTTACCACAGAAGGCAAAGTTCTAACCCATCTTCAGAATATTTGTAACCAATGAGGAACTAAATCAAGGTAAAGCTGCAACACAACCCAGACCTAGCCCCGTTACAGGTTAGATTGACTTAGCCACACACATGTAGTGTTCCAGTGTTGCGGGAAGTCAGGGACCCCGAATGGAAGGACCGGCTGGAGCCATGGCAGAGCAACATAAATTGTGAAGATTTCATGGACATTTATCAGTTCCCATATAATAATTTTATAATTTCTTATGCCTGTCTTTAATCTCTTAATCCTGTTATCTTCGTAAGCTGAAAATGTACATCATCTCAGGACCACTGTGATAACTGTGTTAACTGTACAAATTGATTGTAAAACATGTGTGTTTGAACAATATGAAATCAGTGCACCTTGAAAAAGAACAGAATAACAGCGATTTTTAGGGAACAAGGATAGACAACCATAATGTCTGATTTCCTGTGGGGGCGGGCAAAAAGAGCCACATTTTTCTTCCTGCAGACAGCCTATAAAGGGATGTGCAAGTAGGAAAGATATCGCTAAATCCTTTTCCTAGCAAGGAATATTAATATTAATACCCTGGGAAAGGAATGCATGCCTGGGGGGAGGTCTATAAATGGCCACTCTGGGAATGTCTGCCTTATGCAGTTGAGATAAGGACTGAGATACACCCTGGTCTCCTGCAGTACCCTCAGGCTTACTAGGGTGGGGAAAAACTCTGCCCCGGTAAATTTATGGTCAGACCAGTTCTCTGCCCTTGAACCCTGTTTTCGTTGTTTAAGACGTTTATTAAGACAACATGTGTACCACTGAACACAGACTCTTATCAGTAATTCTGCTTTTGCCCTTTGCCTTGTGATCTTTGTTGGACCCTTATCAGTAGTTCTGCTTTTGCCTTTTGTCCTCTTCCCTCAGAAGCATGTGATCTTGTTAGACCCTTATTAGTAGTTCTGCTTTCTGCCCTTTGAAGCATGTGATCTTTGTACCTACTCCCTGTTCTTACACCCCCTCCCCTTTTGAAACCCTTAATAAAAACTTGCTGGTCTGAGACTCAGGTGGGCATCACGGTCCTACTGATATGTGATGTCACCCCCGGCGGCCCAGCTGTAAAATTCCTCTCTTTGTACTGTCTCTCTTTATTTCTCAGCTGGCTGACACTTATGGAAAATAGAAAAAACTTATGTAGAAATATTGGGGGCGGGTTCCCCCAATATTCCAGGAGAAGGGAGTTGCCTTTCTTGGAGGTAAACATTTACAAGTTTCTAATTTTTTTACACAATGTTCAGCATACAATAAAATATCACAAGATATGTGAAAAAAGAAGAAAATGAAATACTCAATAGAAGATGTACAGATAATCTAGATAATAGAATTGTCAGATCAGACAGAGGCAGTAAAATAACCATAATTTTGCTTTTTAACATTTTTATTTTTCAATTGACAAATAAAAATTGTATATATTTATCATTACAGTATGTTGTTCTGAAATATGTATACATTGTGGAATAGCTAAATTAAGCTAGTTAACATTGCATTACTTTAAAACTTAGTAGAAAAGATGAAAATATATAGATGAGAAATTTCAGTAGATAAAATATAGACAAAAAAGAACTAAGGTGAAATGCCAGAACTAAATTACGCAAAATAATAAATAAAAATAAGCATTCAATGAGGTTAACAGCACACCAGACACAGCAGAAGAAACATAGTTAGCAGAGTTCAAGAAGGGTGAATAGAAAGTATCCAATCTAAAACAGACAAAAAGAATGAAAAAAACGAGAGTACCTGAGATCTGTAAGACAATATTAAACACTCTGATTGCCATGTAATTGGAATCTCAGAAGAGAGAGGTTGTGACAGAAGAAATGTTTTAACAGATAACCAAATATTTACAAATTATATGAAAAGATTAAGAAAACTGTAATAGGCAATTAGTAAAAATTATGAAAACTAAATGAATGGAAAAATTTTTAAAGCAGACAGAAGACAAAATACTCAAGAGAGAAACTAAGAATCACAGTTGATTTCTGTTAAGTGACAAAAGCAAGGTACAGAAAAACACACAAAATATTTACACACTTTTTGTAAGAAAGGACAGAAGCAAATAACAGAAGATGATAGATGATTAGATACATAGAGAGACAGACACATATATACAAACATAGAATGGTTGAATGTCCTTAAATTGGTAATAACTTGCTCTGTGTCAGAAATAGAGAGCATGAAGAAACCATAAGAGGGCAACAGTAATATGATAGTGTTTGAGGATCACATAAAATCTTTGTGAGTTCACAACTAGAAACAAGCTATGACAATAATATCTTGAAAAGAAAAAAAAAGAACTCAACTTCAAGAAATAAGATTTAATAACAGAAATGGTAGCCTTTTTCCTTAATGATATACATTGGTTTTACTACTAGTATCTCTAATGCCCATGTAATTAAATAAAAAAAGTTTGATATTTTCTCTTCAAAAGAACAATGAATAGTATGCTTGTTTTATTAAATACAACTTTATTGTGTTATTATAAAAACAATATACATTCATAAAAGAAAAACAAGAAATACAGCTAAGTGAAAGGTAATAATAAAATAATTATCACCCATGACCATGCTACCAAGGTATCACTGTGGAGTATATCTTCCTATAGGTATGTAGGTAGGTAGGTAGGTACATAGGCAAGTAGACGGATGATGAGAGATAATAATAGATAATAGATGAATGGATAACTATAAATATTAATATTTATATAGATGGAGATTGATGAAGATAGAAAGATAGAGGTTACCTTTATAAAACTGTATTATACTACACTACACTACATCTGGTTTTAAATATATAAAATTATGAAGAATTTCCTTTGCAAGGACCTCTTGTCATTTTCAGGGACCAAGACATCAGCATTATCATTTCTGTAAAAGCCCACTGAAATCAGTAACAAAGGTCTCCTTCTAAATGTGTCTGAATTGCTTTCACTTACAACTTCAGGAAAGAAAACCTCCTAAGAGTAAAATCCATGCTTCTTTTCACTAAACCTAAACCACTGCATTAGTGTAGACCAAGACGAACACAAAATATCACAATAATGCTTTGGGGGATCTACGCTTCATTAAAGATAATCCACTACAATATGACAAAACATAAGGTAGCTATTCTTTCTGCAGCAACACAGATGAAGACTTTATTTTAAACCCATAGCAGATTGAATTTTTGCATGATGTTTTCTTTAAACTGCCTTGCTTAATCTGGAAATACATTAAAACACTCATCCACCAGCTGTGCTGGTTTCAGCTGTTGCAAATTGATGATTAGCTTCCTCCTGACAATATTTTCTTCTCACAAAATTTTAGAACTGACTGAAACGATATTAAAATTCTGAAATGGAAAATACAACTTATTTAACATTTTTAAACTATTTTACCTTTAAATTATTTGAATAAGATAAAACTATTAAGATTAGAAAACATTAATTAGGTGTTAACTTGTAATGTTTTATTCTTCTAGATAAAATTCAAAACATTATCACCCCAAAGTCAGGTAAACAGGCATAATTATTAGCTGCAATTGCCTCCATAAATGCCATCACAAAATGTATAATGTTGGTAGCAGTCTCAGAACTTGTTACTAACTTAAGGCAATCTTGGTATTAAAAATGCAGACAGACTTTTTACTTTCTCTGCCATCTGACTTAAAGGGTAAGTACTTTCTCTTAGTCAAATTTAATTTTTGTATTTAAAATTTAATGAATTGGTTAAAAGAAAATCATGTAGATTTTAAAAAATTATTATTTCCAGAAGGTTCCAAGCAAGGTTGGCAAACTATGACTTATGGACAATTGTCCCTTTTTGTCAATAAAATGTCATCAGAGCACAGCCACACCCATTCATTTCCATATTGTCATTGGCAGATTTTACTTGACAGCAAAGTTGAGCAATTGTCATCGAGAATTTATATCTTTCAAGCCTAAAATATACTACCTAACCATTTAATAAGAAAAGGTTTGCCAATTCTTGGATTAAATAAAGAGTTTCAAGTCAACTCTGACCTCTATCTCATCATACTAATGTGTTCAAGAAAGATAAAAAATAAAAGAAGGTATAAAAACATAACATGGTCTCCAGATTGAATCAGTTGTGGGATTTTGTTTGTTTTAAACTGCACCTCAGCATTCAGCACTTCACTTGTCCCTTTAAATGACCCAGATCTGGTATGAATTTCCTTCTTAGCACTGAAATGTTCTCCATTGCAAATTTCTGATTATTATTTTGATTAAAATATTCACCCTTTTTACTGACAGTATCTCACACCTGTTCTGATTTTTATTTGTATTATTTGTTTTTCCTACAATTTATACTAATCAGTACCAAATAAAGTGAAAGTTAATTAATTTTGCCTCTTTCCAAGACTGGGAGGTTGACCAAATTACTCAACATCTAATACATTAAGACTAAATCACATTCTAAAATCATTTACGGTTGAAAATTATTTCCTTATAGAATTCTACAAGTTCCTATGGGTAGGCAGTCATAGTGGTCTTAGTAAACTGAATATGCCCTAACTGATGAGCCTCCTTGATTACTCATGCTGACTCATATGTATGAGACTGAAAATCTTTGAATTATCTTACAAATTTTAATGGGGAAGATTTTTTTTTTTTTTTTTTTTTTTTTTTTTGAGATGGAGTTTTGCTCTGTTGCCCAAGCTGAAGTGCAGTGGTGTGATCTCAGCTGCCTCAGCCTCTCAAGTAGCTGGGATTACAGGCATGCGTCACCATGCCCGGCTAATTATGTATTTTTAGTAGAGACAGGGGTTTTTCTGTGTTGGTCAGGCTGGTCTCGAACTCCTGACCTCAGGTGATCCGCCAGCCTTGTCATCTCAAAGTACTGGGATTACAGGCATGAGCCACTGCCCCCGGCTTAGGAAGAATGTTATGACTGAGTACTCATTGCTATTGTGAGATAATAAGTAGCTGCAGAAGATAAACTAGTCAAACACTGCACTTTTTACATTTCATTTGACAACAAATTTAGAAAATAACTCTAACAAGAATAACAGAACAGAATTAGACAATGACAGAAAAGTCCAAATTCACAAAAATCCTTCAGAGCCATTTTTTAGTAAATTCTAGTTCTGTGGGTTCCAAACCTTACTACATATTGGATCACCTAGGAAATGTACGTGACAAAATAACCTAATACTGTGGGCTCTCCCCATAAAATTCTGATTCAGTAGCTCTCTTGTGGTATTCTGGGGTATATAGTTTTAACAAACACGTTGTTATCATAGATGGATATGGATAGCTATTTGGGAACATGATACAGTTGCTTTCAATACTATAACACTAAGGAATAATAGTCAGATCTCGTTATTTGTTTGTTTGTTCTTTCCCAAGCAGCAATGCTTTGCAATCAGCTTGTATGAAGGTTAATTTTATGTGTCAGTTTGACTGGGCCATGGGGTGCCCAGATATTTGGTCAAAGATTCCGGGTGCTTCTTTGATGGTGTTTTTAAATGAGAGTCACATTTAAATTGGTAGACTGAGTAAAGTAGATTTCTCTTCATGATGTGGATGGATCTCATCAAATCAGTGGAAGGCCTGAATAGATACAGGATGACCCTTCCCTCAGAAAAAGAGAACATTCCTGCATGATGGCTTTCAAATGAGGATATTAACACTTCCTGGTTCTACAGCAGCCTTTAGACTTGAACAGGGATATTGGCTCTACAGTTTTTGGACTTGCCAGCCTCCACGATTATGTGAGTCAGTTCCCTATAATAAATCTCTTTAGGAATATAGACAAATAGATAAATATCCTATTGGTTTTGTTTATCTGGAGAACCTCAAGTAATACACTATAGAAAAGAGGAAAATCAATCCTCTAAAAGTCTACAATCCTACTATTACACTGACTTTTAAGTTAAAAAAAAAAAAAAAAAGAAAGAAAGCCTACAATATTTCATTGTTATTCAACTTTATCACTGTCAAGTCCAATGATCCTGGACAATTCTCTTGGATCTTGTATTCTTCCATTTTCTCACCTGTTAAATGTTAAGGATACCTCCCTAGCTACCTCATAGAATTATGAGGGCATATACCATATACCTTGAAGAAAGTAAAGGAGAAATATGAGAGTAAACATGACTGATTGAGCACACATTCAGTTCCACTCCCTCTGAAGTGAGAATAATAGCAGCAGGGTATCTTTAAAGAATTATGCCATTAAAAACAAAGGGAAATGAAGAAGAGACTATACCAGCAAAATTTAAGAAGCTGGAAAGCAGAAAGTTCAGTGGTAAATGACTTAGCCACACAAGGGAAAGCCAAATCCTAAATAAGCATGTAAAGTTCACGTGTAACCCAATTTGCATGGCAGAATTCTCAAAAGGTTCAAGACTGAATGAAAGTAGAGGTAAAATTAGGACCAAAAAATGGAAAACGGAAAAAAAAAAAAAAAGCAAAAGTAGTTGATAGTTTTCTTTAAGACCTAGTAAGTGCCAGAATGCTTTTAACCAGATGACCACAGCTCCCCTCCTCCATCAGAAAAATGGAAGTTTATCTCAAGAAAGGACCCTGGGACTGGGGGACACCAGGCACTATTGAAGGTGAGATTACCGTATGAAATCAAGGGAACATTTCATACCAAATATTGCAAGTTCCAGCTCAGTTCTCCAAATCAGCTCACAAAACACTGACAGCCAAGCTTATACTCTATGGATAGATAAATGAAAGAATCTTTATACTGAATCTGACCAGACCAAAAGAAAGAAACCTCAAGAAGTTCCCCAACTAACATGCCAATCAGATACCTAACAGTGCACCCATAGTCTCCAATCTCTCCTAAGTACACAAAGCTTGCAGTCAGCATGTTAGTGCTTCAGAAAACACCTGTAGAAAGTCTCTAATGGGAAAGACAGACACAAACAGAGAACAAATAAAACTAGGAAGAACCAGCATCTAAACAGAGAGAAGAAAAAGTTTAAAAACTATAATTAGGTCTATAATGGATATGTAAAGTGGAATATGTTTATATAATTAAGTTTCTGATTAACTTTCATCATAATTTTAGAGATTTAACATTCCAGTTTTTTAACTATGAAAATATTCTGCTCAAGAACATAATAAAATAACATCACACCATTCACCATAATACATCCCTTCATAAACTCAGCCATACATATGTATTTAATTATCTCACACAAGCATGAGACTAATCTGATTGAACAATGAGAGCAAGGCATAAAATGTTCTGAAGGAAACATTTTCTGTTATACTCAAAGCTAATTCCAATTGGGACATTTGTTTATGATACATTTAGGGAGAAATCTGAATATACATATTTGAATATATATGCAGACACACCTCATCTTAATGCATTTCACTTTATTTCACTTCACAGATATTATGTTTTTTACAAATTGAAAGTTAGTTATGACCCTGTGTCAAGCCTATTGGTGCCATTTTAACAACAGCATGTGCTTACTTCATACCTGTGTCATATTTTGGTAATTCCCACAATATTTCAAACTTCTTTATTATTAGTATACATGATATGGTGATCTGTGATCAGGGATCTTTGACGTAACTATTTTAATTCTTTTGGGGCACCACTATCTTATTAAAAAATGTTGTGTGTGTTCTGATTGCTCCACTTGCTGGCCATTCTCCCATCTTTATCCCTGTTTTCCTATTCCCCGAGACAAAACAGTTTTGAAAATAGGCCAATTAATAATCCTACAATAACTTCTAAGAGTTCAAGTGAAAGGAAGAGTCACACATCTCTCACTTTCAATCAAAAGCTATAAATGATTAAGCTTACTTAGAAAGGCATGCCAAAAGCTTAGATAGGACAAAAGCTAGGCCCCTTGCACCAAAAAGTTAGCCATGCTGTGAATGCAAAGAAAAAGTTATTGAAAAAAATCAAGGCCAGGCACAGTGGCTCATGCCTGTAATCCCAGCACTTTGGGAGGCTGAGGCAGGCGGATCGCTTGAGGTAAGGAGTTCGAGACCAGCCTGGCCAACGTGGTGAAAACCCATCCCTTCTAAAATTAGCTGGGCACTGTGGTGCATGCCTGTAATCCCAGTTACTCAGGAGGTTAAAGGAGGAGAATCGCTTGAACCCAGGAGGCAGAGTTTGCAGTGAGCTGAGATCATGCCATGCAATCCGACCTGGGCAACAGAGTGAGATTCCATCTTAAATAAATAAATAAATAAATAAATAAATAAATAAATGTGCTACTCTGTGAGCACACAAATGATAAGAAAGTGAAACAGACTTATTGCTGACATGAAAAATGTTATGGTGATCTGGATAGAAGATTAAAGCAGTCACAACATTTCCTCAAGCCAAAGCCTAATACAGAGCAAGGACCTACCGCTTTTCAATTCTGTAAAGGCTGAAAGAGGTAAGGAAGCTGCAGAAGAAAAGTTTGAGATTGGCAAAGGTTGGTTCATGAGATTTAAAAATAGAAACCATCTCTGTATCATAAACGTACAGAGTGAAGCAGCTGATGTAGAAGCTGCAGCAAGTTATTCAGAAGATCTAGCTAAGATCATTGATGAAGGTGGCTACACTACATGACAGATTTTCAAAGTAGATGAAACAGCCTTCTGTTGGAAGAAGATGCCATGTAGGACTTTCTAAGCTACAGAAGTGAAGTTTCCTGGTTTCAAATGACAGACCGACTCTCCTATTAGGAGCGATTGCATTTGGTGACTTTAAGATGAAGCCAATCATCATTTACTGTTCTGAAAGTCCTAGAGTCCTTAAGAATTACACTAAATTGAGTTAGCCTGTGCTCCATAAATGGAACAACAAGGCTCATATGACAGCACATTGGTAAACAGAATGGGTTAGTGAATATTTTAAGCCCACTGTTGAGAATTACTACTCAGAAATAAAATCATATATATATATATATATATATATATCCTTTCAAAATATTTCTGCTCATTGATAATGCAGCTGGTCACCCAAGAACTCTGACAAAGATATACAAGGAGATTAATGTTGTTTTCATGCTTGTGAACACAACATCCACTCTGCAGCTCATGAATCAAGGAGTCATTTCTATGTGGAAGTCTTATTTAGGAAACACATTTCATAATGCTATAGGTGTCACAGATCGTGATTCCTCTGATGGATCGGGGCATTGAAATTTTTCTGGAAAGGATTCACCATTCTACATGTCATTAAGGATATCCATGATTTGTGGCAAGAGGTCAAAATATCAACATTAGCAGGAGTTTGGAAGAAGTTGATTCTAATCTTCATGGACGACTTCAGGAGTTCAAGACTTCAGTGGAGGAAGTAACTGCAGATGTCATGGAAATAACAAGATAACTAGAATTAGAAGTGGAACCTGAAAATGTGACGGAATTGCTGCAATCTCATGATCAAACTTGAATGGATGAGGAGTTGCTTCTTATGGATGAGCAAAAAAAGTGTTTTTTTAAATTGAGATTGAATCTACTCTTGGTGAAAATGCAGTGAACATTGTTGAAATGACAGCAACATACTTAGAATGTTACATAAACTTCATCGATAAAGCAGTGGCAGGGTTTGAGAGGATTGATTTCAATTTCAAAAGAAATTTCACTGTGAGTAAAATGCTATCAAACAGCATCACAAGCTCCAGAGAAATCTTTCATAAAAGGAAGAGTCAGTTCATGTAGCAAACTTCATTATTGTCTTATTTTAAGAAATTGCTACATCCACTCCAACCTTCAGCCACCACTACCTTGATCAGTCAGCAGCCATCAACATGGAGGCAAGACCACCTCACCAGCAAAAAGCTTACAACTCACTGAAGGCTCAGATGATTGTTAGCATTTTTAGCAATAAAGTATTTTTAATTAAGGTATGTATATTGTTTTTTAGACATAATAGTATTGTACACTTAATAGACTACAGTATAGTACAAACATAACTTTTACATGTTCTAAGAAACCAAAAAATTCATATGACTCATTTTATTGCAATGTTCCCTTCATTGCAGTGGTCTGGAACCAAATCCACAATATCTCTGAGGTATGCCTATTTGTGTGTGTGTGTGTGTGTGCGTGTGTGTGTGTGCGTGTGTGTGTGTGTGTGTACACACCCTCAGAGAGATCTGACTGCTTCTGCACTTGCGTTCTCCCCAGTCTTTCCCCATCACAGTGACCAGACAGAGCCTACTAAAATATAACCCTGAATCATATCATTATTCTTCTCAGAACCTTTCCATCTCATTTACTGTAAAGGCCATTTTTTTTTTTTTTTTTTTTTTTTTTTTTTACAACAAGCTACATAGCCCTAACTTTTCTCTGGCCCCTCCCTCTCTGACTTTTTTCTGCCTGTCTCACTCCCTTGCAGACACCTTGACCTCCTTGGTGCTTCCTAAAAAGTGTATTCCCTTATTAGAACTTTGGTGGCGGCTGTTCACTCTGCTTGGAATGTTCTTCCACAAACATTCATGTAACTCATGCCCTCAAGTCTATATTTGCTGAAAATGTCACCTTTTCAATAAGGCCTACCCAGATCACACCATTGCAAACCACAACCCACCACCACTGTGAATTAGTAATCTCAATCCATTCTACTCTGTGCTTTATATTTTTCACATCCTATATAATGTATTCATTAATTATCTTCATTGTTCAATGTCTTTCTCTCTCTGCTAAAAAAAATGTTGTACCATAGAAGGGCTATATGTTTGTTTTGTTTACTTATATATCTCAAATACATAATATGTTTTTTGAAATAACTACATGTGTAAAATGATGCTTATTACATAGTAGGAACTCAATAAATATTTGCTGATGGAATAAATTAATAGTGAATGAGAAGACTGGGATGCTTCTGAAAAATGTGTACAAATCAGAGAATAACAAAGCTTTCTGGAAAAACTAAAAATATGGCATTATACATGAAAAGCTCAACAGAAGAAAAAGTATAGCATAGCAAAAAGACCAAGAGATGAGAACTATCAGAGAAAAAAAATAAGAATATTATAAGGTTTGGTTCAAGAAGTTAACATGAGAATAATAGTCATCCAGGGGAAAAATGAGAATAGAAAATACAAATGAAGAGAAATATTAAAAAATAATTCAGGAAAAGTTCTAAGAATAAAAAAATAAGTTTCTATTTTGAAAGGGCCCATCAACTTCACAGTGCAATGGATGATGATGAATGACAATAGACCCACACATATCCGTGCATATCAGCACGACATTTTCTGGACACTATGTAGAAAGATACTAAAAGTGTCCCGAAGAAAAACAACAGTTCCAATACAAAATCAAGACCCAGAATGGCCTTGATTTTCCAAAGCAACACTGGAAGCTGGAAGGCAACTGAAGCATATTTCCAAGATTCTAAAGAAAAATTATTTTCAACCCAGAATACCATAATATAAAAAATAACTCAAGCACAAGGATAGACTAAAGATACACATAAATATCTTAAAATATATGTAAGACTTCAAAAAATGAAAACTAAAAACTTCCATTGCTCTTTTTCTTAGGAAATGACTAGAGAAAGTAGTCTACAAAGGTTAGAGACATGCTAAGAGAGGGGAAGACCTGGGATTCATGAAACAGAGACATCAATTCAAGAGAGACCCAAAAGGATAGCCCAGGATAATAGTATTATGAATTGAATTGTATCCCCTCCAAAACATGTTGAAGTCCTAACTACCACAACCTGTGAATGTGACGTTACTTGAAAATAGGGTCTTTGCAGATGTAATCAAGTTGAGGTCATGCTGCAGTAGCATGAGTCCTGGATCCAATCTGACCCATGTCCTTATAAAAAGAGAGAAATTTAGGTACACAAACACACAGAGAGACACACAGAATGCTGCATGAAGGCAGAGATTAAAGTGATGCATCTACAATGCCAAAAATTGCTGGCAGTTGCCACAAACAACAAGAGAAGCATAAAACAGATTATCTCTCAGGGAATTCCAAAAGAGCCAACCCTATCAAAACCTTGACTTTGGACTTCTAACCTGCAGAACTTGAAGGAATACATTTCTTGATTTTTTTAAGTCTTCAAGTTTGTGGTTACAGCATCCCTGGGAAACTGCTCCAGAAGGTGAGGTGAGGGGAGATATTAGGAAGATAGATATACAATCACCTTAGAAAACACTCAGTCCCAATAGGAACAGTTCAGACAGTTCTGGGAGAGTGACATGAGGAGATGAAATTGACAGAATAACTGGTGAGTGTTTAATGTATTGAGAGAACGCACAAACAACTAGGGAAGATTTGAGGTACAGAGAAAAAAAAAAGCAAATTGGAAGAAACCAAACAAACAAAGACCAATTCAGGCAAAACAATAAAGGTGCAACAAGAGAAAGAAATTATATTCTTTCTTAATGTTCAGCTGTTATAATGGTTAATTTTATATGCCATTCTGAAGGGTGTTTTGGAATTAGATTAATATATAAATAAATACATGTTTTCTATGTGTATGTGTATATATTTATATATATATTAATTTCATTCCAATCTCATTCCATACACACACACACACACACACCCCCACACACCTTGAGTAAAGCAGATTGCCTTCCCCATTGTGGTTTGAACTCATCCAATCAGTTGAAGACCTGAATAGAACAAAAACCCCAGGCTCCCTGAGCAAGGGGAAATTCTCCTGCAGACTGCCTTCACACTCCATGTGCACCAGTGGCTCTCCTGAGTCTCCAGGTTTCTGACCTTGTCACTGAAACTAAATTATCAGCTCTCCTAGGTCTCCAGACTGCTGGCCCACACTGTAAATTTTGGACTTGCCAGCCTCCACTATCACCAATTATGGAATTGGCTTATTCTTTAAGCCAATTCTTTATAATACATTTTTATCTATATATCTACAACTGATTAGTCCCATTTCTCTGAAGAACCCTGATTAATACAGCTATAAGGTTTTTACAATTATGATATAAATACTAAATACCAAAAGTGTAACTGCAGAGAAAAAAAATGGGTGACAGGTAGTGATCCCATACATGGTAGGAGTTGGGGTGGTGTAACAGTGCTAAATCTTCATCTTCGTAGGTAGAGATAATGCCTAAACTTTTCAAACAACAAGAAATATCACTATAAGTGTGTTATTATAACTATAAACATACTTATCAAAAGAAAATCAGAGCTCAAAAATAATTTATCTTCAATGATGTTTCCTATTAAAAGTTCATGAAAACTAATTTCATATAACAATTAACAGATAAGTGTCAAGGTCAAATCCCATAAAAACTTATTATAACATAAAAGAGAATAAAAAGAAGAAGAAAATTTCAACAAGCAATGAAAAGAGAGGCCAGAAAATGATGCCCATGGAACAGATCAAAGCTGTAATCTGTAATCTTCTATTCAGGATAAAAGGCATTAATAAAATAAGATATAAAAGGCAACATAGATTATAATTACAATAATTTATAAATGAGGTGACAGTATTCAGAAAAATACATATATAATAAAAAAATTAAATGTCAGAAATGGAGACCAAACTAGAAGGAACACAAGACTGTATAAATATAACAGATAATGCCTTGAGAGAAATAGAAGGAAAAGAGGAAATTTTTCTAAATCTAAGAGAAATAAGGGAAGAGATGAAAACCAATTCAAAAGAAAATGACAAATATTGACCACGGGGAATGAAAATACTACATACAGATAATCCCTAACACAGATAATCAAAGCAAAGAGAAAAAACAAATACTATAAACTGTAACTCAAGAAAATGTATCTGAGGTAAAGAAAAATTTGAAATTACTTATAACATAGTATACAGCAAAAGTGAAAATACTGACCTACAATGGCTAACATAAAGACATTATCTAGTAATAACATTGAAATTCAAAGAACTAGAAAATACTCCATTGGACACAAGACTTTTAACAGAAAAAATAAAATTAGGTTAGACTTCAAGACAATTATGCCTTATGATAGGATAAAAGGGAATACCATTGAAGATGCTCAAAGAAAGAAAATGTGAGCCAAGGATTTTATATCCTTCAAAATTGACTCTGCAGGATAAAGAACACAGAAAACCTCTTATCAGGATGCAAGAACTTTATTAGTCTCATGAGTCATTCCCGAGAAATCTACTAGACCAAAAGATTTAGACAACCAAAATGTGTAGAGAGACATCAACATAGAAGCTGATTGTGAGCATTAAACTTATGATTACCTATACAACTAAGATTAAATGGGGGCCAAAAAGGAGACATGGCTATATGCACAGAGAGTACAGAGGTAGTACAACTATTAAAAATGTGGAGGACAGAGGTACGGAGCAAGATGGCGGAATGAAAGGCTCCACCATCATCCCCCCACCACCAGTCCCTGCCATAAGGACACCAATTTAACAACTACCTATACAGAAAAAAAAAAAAAAAAAAAAAACACTTCACAAGAATCAAAAGTAAGGTGAGCCCTCCTAGTACCTGGTCTTAACTATGTATTATCGAAAGAGGCACTGAAGAGACAGAAAAAATAGTCTTGAATTGCTGATGCCACCCCTTCCTCATCCCTCACCTTAGCAGCAGTGGCATGGTATGGAGAGCATCTCTGGGCACTGGAGGAGGGAGAATAGCGCAATTCTGAGGCATTGAACTCAGCGCTGACCTGTTACAGCAAAAAGGAAAACTAGACCAAACTCAGTTGATGCCCACCCACAGAGGGAGCATTTCAACCAGCCCTAGCCAGAGAGGAATCACAGAGAGCCAGTTGAGTGAACTTGAGTTCCTGCAAGCCTCACCACCGAGAGCCAAAGTGCTCTGGGTCTCTCAATAAACTTGAAAATTAGCCTAGGCCACAAGGACTGCAACTCTCAGGTGAGTCCTACACTAAAATGGTCCCAAAGACAGAGGACTTGGGCAGTAACAGGCAACCTACTGAGATACTAGCTGGGATTGCTAGGAGAGTATAGGCATCACCTTTCCCCTAACCCCAGGTTGCACAGCTCACAGCTCCAAAAGAGAGCCCTTCCTTCCCCCTTAAGGAAAAGAGAGGGAAGAGCAGGGAGGACTTTGTCTTGCATCTTGGATAACAGCTCAGCCAGAGAAGGAAAGGGCACCATTTAGAATCATGATGCCCCCATTTCAGGCCCTAGCTCCTAGACATTTCTTGAGACATCTTGGGCCAGGAGGGAACCCACTGCCTTAAAGGGAGGAACTCAGTCCTGACAGCATTCATTACCTGCTGACTAAAGAGCTCTTGAGCCCTGAAAAATGAGCAATGATACCCACGTACTATGTCAACAGCCTTGGGTGAGTCTCTCAGACTTGCTGGCTTCAGACGAGATTCAGTACACTATCAGCTGTGGTGGCTATGGAGTGAAACTCCTGCTTGAAAAAAGCAGAGGGAAAAGTAAAGGGGACCTTGTCTTATACCATAGATACTAGCACAGCCACAGTGGGGTAGAAAACCAAGTGAGCCCTTAGGGTCCCCAGTTCCAGGCCTTAGCTCTTGGACAGCATCTCTGAAACTTCCTTGGGCCAAAGGGTAGCACACTCCCCCGAAGGATGAGTCCCAGGCTGGGCAGAATTCACCATAAGGTGATTGAAGAGGCCTTGGGGCTTATGGGAACATCTGCAGTAGGCTGGCAGTATTTTCCATGGCCTGTGGTGGTGTGGCTAAAGGGTGAGGCTACTCTGTTTTGGAAAAGGGGAAGGAAGAGTGGAAAGGACTGTATCTTGTCATTTGAGTGCCAGCTCAGCCTCAGTACAATAGAACACCAGAAAAATTTCTAAGGTTTTTGACTCTAAAACCCTAACTCTTGGATGGCACCTCTGGATCCATCCAAGCCCTGAGGAACTCACTCCCCGTGAAGGGAGAAACACAGGCCTAGCTGTCTTTGCCACCTCCTGATGGTAGAGCCCAGGTCATTGAGCAAACATAGGCAGTAGCCAGGGAGTGGTTACAGCAGGCCTCGGATGAGACCCAGTGCTATGCAGGTCTCAGGTCTGACCCAGTGAAGCCATAGTTGTGGTGGCCACAGCAGTGCCTGTGTCACTTGACCCCCAACATTAGGTGGCTCAGAACAGAAACAAGGACTCTGTTTGTTTGGGAGAAAATAAGGGAAAAGAACAAGAGTCTCCACCTGGTAATCCAGAGAATTCTTCTGGATCTTGTTCAAGATCATCAAGGTGGTACCTCTACAAATCTGCAAGTACCACAGTGTTACTGGGCTTTGGGTACCCCCACCAAAGCAAATACACCTTAGATCACAATATCCAAGTTCTTTCAAATATCTTCAAAGCCTTCTCAAGAAGGATGGGTATAAACAAGCCCAGATAGTGAATATTACAATAAATATTAAATTCTTCAATGCCCAGACACCAGGAACATCAACAAGCATTAGCACCATCCAGGAAAACATGACCTCATCAAATGAACTAAGTAAGGCACCATGGATCAATCCTGGAGAAACAGAGATATTTGACCTTTCAGACAGAAAATGCAAAATAGCTATGTTGAGGAAACTCAAATAAATTTAAGATAACAGAGAGAAGGAATTCAGAATTCTGATAGATTTAACGAAGAGACTGAAATAATTTAAAAGAGCCAAGCAGAAATTTTGGAGCTGAAAAATGCAATTGTCATACTGAAGAATGCATCAGAGTGTTTTAATAGCAGGACTGATCAAGCAGAAGAAAGAATTAGTGAGCTTGAAGACGGACTATCTGAAAATACAGTCAGAGGAGATTTAAAAAAAGAATAAAAAAAGAAACATCTATAGAATTTTGAAAACAGCCTCAAAAAAGCAAATCTAAGGGCTATTGGCATTAAAAAGGAGATAGAGAAAGATACAAGTATAAAGTTTATTCAAAGGGATAATATTAGAGATCTTCCCTAAACTAAAAAAAAAGATATTAGTATCTAAAAGCAAGAAGCTTATAGAACACAAAGCTTCTATAACACAAAAACTTCTGTAATTCAAAAATTTGTGTTACAGAACACAAATTTAACCCAAGGAAGATACCTCAAGGCATTTAATAATCAAACTCTCAAAGAAAAAGCAGCAAGAGAAAATAAACAAATAACATACACTGGAACTCCAAAATATCTGGCAGCAGACTTCTCAGTGAAACTTTACAGACCAGAAAAGAGTGGCATATAAAGAACTGATGGAAAAATGTTTTTTATTCTAGAATATATCTCCAGTGAAGATATCCTTCAAACATGACAGAAGTAAAGATGTTACCAGGTTAAAAAAAAAAAAAAAAAACTGAGGGATTTCATCAACATCAGACCAGTCCTACAAGAAATGCTAAACGAAGTACTTCAATAAGAAAGAAAAGGACATTAATGAGCAATAAATAATCACCTGAAGGTACAAAACTCACTGCTAATAGTAAGCATACAGAAAGACACAGACTATTATAACACTGTAACTGTGGTGTGTAAACTACTTTTATGCTAAGTAGAAAGACTAAACAATGAACCAATCAAAAATAACTACAATAACTTTAAGACAGAGAGAGTAGAATAAGATATAAACAGAAACAATAAAAAGTATAAAAGTGGGGGTAAGAAGTTAAAGCATAGAGTCTTTATTAGTTTTCTTTTAGTTTGTTTGTTTTTGCAAACAGTGTTGTTTTTATTAGGTTAAAATAATGGGTTACAAAATAACCAAGCCTCATGGTAACCTCAAACCAAAAAACACAAAATAGGTACACAAAAAATAAAAAGCAAGAAACTAAATCATATCACCAGAGAAAATTACGTGTAGTAAAGGAAGACTAAAAGGAAAGAGAAGACCACAAAGAAACCAGAAAACAAATAACAAAATGGCAGGAGTAAGTCCTTACTTATCAATAACATAGAATGTAAATGGACCAAACTCGCAAATCAAATGACCTAGACTGGCTGAATGGATGAAAAAAACAAGACTCAGTGATCTGTTTCCCACAAGAAACAAAACTTCACCAGTGAAGATACACATAGACTGAAAATAAAGACATGGAAAAATATATTGTATGCCAACAGAAACCAAAAAAGAGCAGGAGTGGCTTTACTTATATCAGACAAAATAGATTTCAAGACAAAAACTATAAGAAAAGATAAAGAAGGTCACTATAGCATGATAAAGGGGTCAATTAAGCAAGAGGATATAACAATTTTAAATATATACGCACCCAACATTGGAGTGCCCAGATATATAAAGAAAATATTATTCGAGCTAAAGAGAGAGAGAGGCCCCAATACAATAACAGCTGGAACTTTAACACCCCACTTTCAGCATTGGACATATCTTCCAGACAGTAAGCTAATCAAGAAACATTGGACTTAATCTGCACTGTAGACAAAATGGATCAATATTTACAGAACATTTTAGCCAACAGCTGTAGAATACACATTCTTTTCCTCAGCACATGAATTATTCTCAAGGATAGACCAGATGTTAGGTCACAAAACAAGTCCTAAAACGTTTTTAAAAATCTGAAATAATATCAAGCATTTTCTCTATCCACAATGGAATAAACTAAAAATTAATAACAAGAGAAATTGTGAAAACTGTACAAATACAAGGAATTAAACAATATGCTATTGGATAACCAGTGAGTCAAGAGAGAAATTAAGAGGGAAATTGAAAAATTTCTTGAAATAAATGATAATGGAAACATAACACACCAAAACCTATGGGATGCAGTAAAAACAATACTAAGAGAAAAATTTACATCTGTAAGTGCCTATATCAAAAAAGAATACAAACTTAAACAATATAATGATGTCTCTTAAAGAACTAGAAAAGCAAGAGCAAACGAAACCCAAAACTTGTAGAATAAAATAATAAAGATAACAGCAGAAATAAATGATTTTTAAATGAAGAAAACAATACAAAAGATCAACGAAACAAAAAGTTATTTTTTTGAAAAGGTAAACAAATTTCACGAACATTTATCCAGACTAAGAAAAAAAGAAGACTGAAACCAATAAAATCAGAAATTAAAAGGGAGACATTACAACTGATACTGCAGAAATTCATATGGCAATAAATTGCAAAACTTAGAAGAAATGAACAAATTCCTAGAGACATACAATCTACCAACATTGAACCAAAAATGTCTGAAACCTAAATAGACCATAACAAGTAACAAGATTGAAGTCATAATAAAAGGAAAAGAAAAGCCCAGGATCCAATGGTTTCACTGCTGAATTCCACCAAACATTTAGAGAGGAACTAATACCAAGCCTACTCAAACTATTCCAAAAAATAGAGGAGAGAAAACTCATTCTATGAGTCCAGTATTACCCTGACACCAAAACCAGACAAAGACACATCAAAAGAAGAAAAATACAGACCAATATCTCTGATGAATTTTGATGAAAAAATCTTGAACAAAATACTAGCAAAGCAAATTCAACAATACATTAAAAGATCATTCACTGTGACCAAGTCATATTTATCCCTGGGATGCATATATAAATCAATCAATGTGACACTAATATCAACAGAGTGAAAGAAAACTATATGATCATTTCAACTGATGCTGAAAAAGCGTTTGATGAAATTTGACACCTTTTCATGATTTAAAAAAAAAAAAAAAAAACTAGGTATAGAAGAAACATAACATAATAAAAACCGTATACAATAGACCCACAGCTAGTATAATATTGAATAGGGAAAAACTGAAAGCCTTTCCCCCAGTATCTGGAACATGACAAGGATGGCCACTTTTACCACTGTTATTCAACATGGTACTTCAAGTCTTAGCTAGAGCAATCAGACAAGAAAGAAATAAACAGCATTCAAATTGGAACAGAAGAAGTCAAATTATCCTTGTTTGTAGATAACATGATGTTATATTTGAAAAAACCTAGACTCCACACACACAAAAAAAATTTAGTACTGATAATTCAGTAAAGTTGTAGGATACGAAATCAACATACAAAAATCAGTAGCATATGCCAAGAGTGAGCAATCTGAAAACGAGATTTAAAAAGTAATCCCATTTACAATAGCTATAAATTAAATTATATACATAGGACTTAATTTAACCAAAAAAGTGAAAAATCTCTACAATAAAAATTATAAAACACTGATAACGGAAATGGAAGAAAACATCAAAAAAAGAAAAATATTCCATGTTTATGGATTGGAAAAATTAGTATTGTTAAAATGTTAATACTACCCAAAGTAATCTACAAATTCAATGTAATCCCTATCAAAATACCAATAAAATTCTCCACAGAAATATAAAAAAATGTCTAAAACTTATATGGAACCATAAAAGACCCAGAATACCCAAAGCATTCTGAGCAAAAAGAACAAAACTGAAGGAATCACATTACCTGACTTCAAATTATACTATAGAGCTATAGTAACCAAAGTGGCATGATACTGGCATAAAAACAGACACATAGACCAATGGAATAGAATACAGAACCCAGAAATAAATTCATACACCTACAGTGAATTCATTTTTGACAAAGGTATCAAGAGCATACACTAGGGAAAAGACAGTCTCTTCAATAAATGATGTTGGAAAAACTGAATATCTATATGCAGAAGAATGAAACTAGATCCCTATCTCTTGCCATATACCAAAATTAAAGTTAAAAGATTTAAATCTAAGACCTCAAACTATGAAACTACTACAAGAAAAAAATTTGAAAAATCTCCAGGACATTGGTCTGGGCAAAAATTTGAGTAATACCCCCACAAGCACAGGCAACCAAAACAAAATTGGAGAAATGGGATCACATCAAGTTAAAAAGCTTCTGCACAGCAGAGAATACAATTATGAAAGTGAAGAGACAACCCACAGAATGGGAGAAAATATCTTTGAATTATCCATCTGACAAGGAATTAATAACCAGAATATATAATAATCTGATTTTTTAAAAATGGGTAAAAGATCTGAACAGACATTTCTCAAAAGAAGGCTTACAAATGGAAAACAGACATAAAAAGGTACTCAATATTATTGGCCATCAGAGAAATGCAAAACAAAACTGCAATCACCTCACCCTAGTTAAAATGGCTTATATCCAAAAGGCAATAACAAGTGCTGGCAAAGATGTAGAGAAAAGGAAACCTTTGTACACTCTTGGTGAGGATGTTGTCAGTACAACCACTATTGATAACATTTGGAGATATCTCAAAAAAAAACTAAAAATAGAGCTACCATATGATCCAGCTATTTTACTACTGGGTATATACCCCAAAGAAAGGAAATCAGTATATTGAAGAGATATCTGCACTCCCATGTTTATTGTAGCACTGTTCACAATAGCTAAGATTTGGATGCAACCTAAGTATCCATCAACAGCTTAATGGATAAAGAAAATGTAGATACATAAACATGATGGAGTACTATTCAGTCACAAAAAAAGAATGAGATCCAGTCATTTGCAGTAACATGGTTGGAACTGGAGATCATTATGTTAAGTGAAACAAGCCAGTCACAGAAAGACAAACATCATGTGTATCATTTATTTGTGGGATCTAAAATTCAAACAATTGAATTCATGGACATAGAGAGTAGAAGGATGGTTACCAGAGGCTAGGAGGGTCAGTGGGGGGCGGCAGGGGAGGTGGGGATGGTTAATGGGTTTAAAAAATGTTTAGAAAGAATGAATGACATGCTCTGTGATATCACTTCAAGGTTTACTAGTCAATAATAGCTGAACTGTACATTTTTAAATAACAAAAAGAGTGCAGTTGGATTGTTGATAACACAAAGGATAAATGCTTGAGAGGATAGATACCACATTCTCCATGATGTGCTCGTTTCACATTCTATGCCTGTATCAAAGTATTTCATGTACCACGCAAATATATACACCTACTATGTACTCACAAAGATTTTATATATGTGTGTGTATATATATGTATATATGGCACAGAGCAAGTTGAAGAGGAAAGAGAAGTCTCTTTGCAAGTACAATATCCTTATTACAAATTTTACCAAAGGTGTATGATGACACACAGACATTGTTAGGGCTCTCTCAGAGTTTTGAAAGGGGTCCATGCAAGGGGCCTATAGATTAAGCTTCACTGATCTGATTTTGTCATGTCAGTTTCTGTTTATACTTGCAACTATAAAGAAAATAATGACTTCTGGTTGAAGAAAATGTAGAGAAGGAACAGAGAGGCATATTTTTAGAGTAGTAGTAATCATACTGGTAGTATTAGCATTGCTATTTTAAGACTGTTGTATGAGTGTTGTGGATTAAAGTAAATGACTAATTATGGAAAATTTGAATCATATTATCTTCCATGGGTCCTGGAGAGCCAGAATTCTCAGTATAGAAGAGAGTAGATACAGGTGTAACACAGAAGCAGGTCAATAAATAATCATATAGTTCTGATTTTGATTTGGAAGTGTCAGTAAAAACCCATAAGTATTTCATCTTTAAAATATTATCTATTAATATACTCTTAGTTCTATCTACCAAGGAGACCTGGAAACAATGACCAATCTAAGAGCAAAAGGCATCCCTTAAACCTAGATTGTGAACTTGAAATACCGTTTCCCACTAAATGTATTCAGGGATTCTTAGATCAGAAATGTAAAATTTGTGTATCTAAGACTTTTATCATACCAAATAGTAAAAAAGCTACCAGACCTAATAGGGTCATGTTAAGTCAGTCAGAAGCTCACGTTAGGAAGCTTCTACTGGCCAAAAACGAGACAATTAGATTTTACAAAGACTAATAACTGAAATGAATTTAAATCTGTCAAATATGCCTAAATATAAGAGATTATGACACTAAAATATAAAATTAATTATCTTTGAAAAATAACAGAAAATTAATTTGTTATCCTGAAGACAAAGTGAAGAGAAAGAATCAAAACACAGCCTGTCTACCCTATCTGACTATAAAACGGGGTAACTAAATCGTAGATGAGGATAAACATCCTAAGAGTATTTCAACTTTAAATTAAAAAAATAATAAAATGTCATCATTTTTCACACCCCAATAAATTAATATGTCTAGGCTTGGAGCATCAATAGCTGTTTATACTTTATTTCTAAAACAGAACCAGACATTATGTGCCTCCTGATGAAAGAACAGGGCACACTACATGCAGTTGTGCCAAAGCAGTCAAACATAAGTCATACCCAGCCTTTAGAACCACCCACCAATTTGTGGGAAATTCAGAGGACAGAAAAAAAACCTGTTGAGCACTTATATGAGTTTACAATTTTAAAAATCCAGTCTGTGAGAAACTCAATAGGTCTAACACTCCTGATTATTTAACAGAAAAAATGAAAGGAAATAAAATGGAAGAGAAACTTTTAGATTAAAAGAAAATGTATTTTTTACAAGAACAGACAAGACTCATCTACAGCATTAAGGATATACAACTGGGTGATAAAACAAAAATCAACAAAAAAAGATTACTATAAAAATCAGGATAAACTCCAAATAGATACTTAAAAGTTCCAAAATCATAAACAAAATAAATTCCAAATGAGTAAATACCTAATTACAATTTTTAAAATGTTTAGCATGTTGTGAAAAAAATTATGATAAGGTGGTAGGGAAAGATTTCTGTATGAGAATAATATCATTTTCTTAAATAAGCCAACCAAAGAACAATACAACAAATGAAGGCAATAAATTTGACTCTGTCAAAATTAGGTATGTTCACCAGTCGCTATACAACACAAAGTTTAATAATAAGCCATATCCTTAGTATTTGCGATGTGTAAAAGCTTGGTATCCATGATGTAAAAGAGTAGTTATAAAGCAATAAGTTTTTTAAAATATAAAAACAGGCAAAGGTTAAGAAGAGGCGATTTACAGAGAAGAATACACATGGCATATAAGCACATGAAAAGATGCTCAACAGCACCGGTAATCAGTGAGATAACATAAACATAACATTTCATAATCACCAGAATGGCAAAAACAAAATTTTGATAATACATAGCTTGGCAGGGTTGTCCTAAAGCAAGTGTTATAGGAAAAGTACATTAGAACCACCATTTTAGAGAATAACTAGATAATTATCCAGCAATATCTAGCAAAAAGTTGTGATTAGAACAAGGCAAATGAGGAGTTTCTGGAATGCCAATACCTTCTTTTTCTCGACCAGGGTGTTAATTTTGTGACAGTCATTGAATTGTACATTCATTTTTGTGCACCATTCAATATTGCTATACTTTATTATTTTAAAAAGATTGCAATTAAACAGAATCTACTAGAGGTATTTATGAGGAATATGTTCTCTTTTCTTCTCTTTTTCTTTCTCCCTTGGATTTAGGAAGCTGTAGCTAGAGCTGCAATGGCCATGTTGCCACCATGAAAAAAAGGCCAAGAGATCTGCAAAGAAATTAGCTCTGACTTACTCCACTACTGAACTAACATCAGCAATTGCCTGCCTCTGAACGTCTTGTTATATGGTCAAAGTAAATCTTCATTTGTTAAGAAGGAAGAGATGGATGAGGGTGAAGTAGTGTGGTAGAATTTAATGGCTTCTGGTAACATACAATGAGATTCTCAATATGTCCATTTTCCCATCAGGGTAAAATAAGGATAATAACTGACTTATAGGGCCATTAAAAAGATTAAATAAGCAAAAAGTAAGTTAAATGTGAAGCATAGTGCCTGACATATGATAGGCAATGACAGCGTTAATTTCTTTTACTCCAATAACACTAATTGGAAAACAGGAGACCTTAAGTATCAATCATTCACAAATGAAATGTTTCGTACTGTTTCTGGGTTGCTTTTGGTTTTGGTTTAGTATCCTTGATATTGGTGAATGCAGCTAAATGCTAAATGTATGTGGGCATGGGGGAGGTGGGGATGTTCCCTGAGGATACTTAAATTTTATGTCATATACTTCAAATCAAGGATCCAGTCTCTATCAGTCTTTACTTATGTTGTACTGTGATAGAGGAAAAGGCAAACATTAAACATGAATGCACTACACTAAGATATCTTAATAAATTTCTAAATTATGACTTTCCTATTTGTTTTACCCTTATGCAATCTGTTACCACACAGATGGATGAACATAAAGCTGATTTATTCTCTGTCAGTTTTTCATATTCTTTGTATTAAGAGTTCTCTTGATTTTAGATATTCTCATTTAAATTTTTTGAAAAATTTCTCCTAACTCAAAGCCAGATGTTAATGTTTATGGAATGAGAATTGCTTAAATTTTTCACTAACTGGGGTCTCTTGACCTAAAGTAAAAGCATGGTTTCACTGAATGGTTTGGGTATTTTCTAGTTGCCTAAGTATGCATGATCTTCGTTTCCTTTCTGTTTTCAGCCCTTCCATTTCTCAGCAGTTTCTTCTTTCTTGGAGAACTTGGAGTGACATTAGCTAAAGAAGTGAACAAAACCTCCCCTCGCTTACATTTCACAAACTGTCTCCCACGCAGAGTAAGAGGTAACTGTGATGCTACATGTTCTAGTGGAAGTTCAGTGCAGTTATAGTTGAACAAGAACTCAACAGAACAAAACCATCATTTTGTTCCATCAGATAGTCTTTGATATTCACCACTGTATCATATTGATGAATGCCGAATGACTCCCAAATTTGCCCTAAGACCTTCACTGCCTTTTCAATTTCTAACTGTATTGTGAAGCGCTTTAGGGGGTCTCAGACTTCATGCTTTGCCAGACTAGCTCTTTTCGTGAATGAATGTTCATGCATATGACAGTACAATAGACACTATTAAGTCACCCAGATGATATATCAGAGACACATTTTAAAAGGATTGTTAAAGGTAAGAGGTATTATACATATAAGAAGAGACCATCTCCTTGATCCACAGGACAGAAGTTCTTTAGAAAGCCAACTAAGCCATGAATACATTCCAACATCAAAACCCAAAAGCTAATCCTGTGCAAAATTATAAAAATAAAAGACTGATGGGAAAAACTGACAGGAACTGCTTTCATTGATAATAGCAGGTATGTGAGCCAGAAGACACATTATCAGAGGAGAATACACACACACACACACACACACACACACACACCACTACACACACACCCCTCCTTCATGTTCCTATATTCTCCACACATTAGATTCTGAAAAGCTATTCATTAGAAAATGCCTTGTTTGTTAAGTCCAAAGTAACACTATGCAAAAGACTTGAAAATATTAACAGACAGATTTAATATCTTTTTACTGTGAATTATGCATGCATTGAAATAATTAAGAGATCTTAAATAGATGAGTATCTATTCCACAAGCACATCACCATAATTAATGGAGGGGAGAACATGTCTATTTACGTCCCCTGGAAAAATGATTTTTAGTTTCCTGATCTACAACTTGTCCATTGTTCTGCCCAAATCCT
This sequence comes from Theropithecus gelada, assembly GCF_003255815.1. Taxonomy (NCBI): domain Eukaryota; kingdom Metazoa; phylum Chordata; class Mammalia; order Primates; family Cercopithecidae; genus Theropithecus; species Theropithecus gelada. The sequence goes on along the minus strand of NC_037670.1, from coordinate 113,965,946 downwards.
TCACGTTCCTTCAGGGCTAGGATTGTCCTACTTTACTTCCAGCCTCAATTGCCAAGAGACCAATGCCCATGGCTCTTGACAAAGAAAACAATCATTTAAAGGTATTTAACCTAATGGAGAGTCGTCAGAATGGAGCCAACTACACAGCCATATATGAGGTCTGCTAAAAAGAGAACAAATGGGCAAGTGCTCAGGTCCTCACCAAAGCAGTCTTAAATGATAAAGTCTGATATAATCTTGGAGAATATCAAAATACATTACTTTTGAAAGAAAAGTCTAAGAATTATAAACATGAAGGAAAAAGGTGCAAGGAATTATAAACATGAAGGAAAAAGGGGAGAAAGTTGCAAGAATTACATGGAATACTACACAAGAGACTCAAAGGGCCCTAATATGACTGTCACATAGGTTCGCATAAATTCTACACATATCTCTGATTATTACTTTCTTTTAGGTCAAGAGACCCCAGTTAGCAAAAAACTTAATTCTCATTTCATAAACATTAACATCTGGCTTTGAGTTAAAAGGAATTCTTTAAAAAATTTAAATGAGTGGCTCACACCTGTAATCCCAGCACTTTGGGAGGCCAAGGCAGGCGGATCACGAGGTCAGGAGATCGACACCATCCTGGCTAACACGGTGAAACCCTGTCTCCACTAAAAATACAAAATAATTAGCCGGGCGAGGTGGCGGGCGCCTGTAGTCCCAGCTACTCGGGAGGCTGAGGCAGGAGAAAGGCGTGAACCTGGGAGGTGGAGCTTGCAGTGAGCCGAGATAGCGCCACTGCACTCCAGCCTGGGCGCCAGAGCCAGACTTTGTCTCAAAAAAAAAAAAATTAAATGAGAATATTTAAAATATTGTGGGTACATTTTTTCATTAGAGGCACCCAGAAAATTGCCACAAACAATGTTTAACTGCTTTGTTTTAAATTTTGAAACTCTTATAAAAATATTTTTACACAGAATTATAAGATTTTTAAATTTACCCCAAAGATATTTGCATTTTTGTTGTTTCATTTAACTTGGTTTAAAATTTAAAGTAATACATCATTTTTTAAAAAGCAAAAAAAAAAAAAATACATTCTGAGTGGTATAATTTTACTTTGTGAAATTTTAAAAATTGTATACAGTTAATACATTGTGGAAGGATACAAAAGAAACTGTCAAACCCTGCAAACCCTAGGCAGTTATGCTCTAATAGTGGCTGTTAAACAAGGTTTGATGGCTCAGGAAAACTCAGAGAACCCACAATGCCAATGCTTACAAGTTTACAGGGTGTATTTTGCAGGAAAAGGACATAACATAACAACGACAGTAAGAAAGACTATGCATGTCAGACGAAGGCTGCCTCTCTTGCATCAGGAGCCACCAATGCGTGGTTCCTGACTGGAACTAGAGAGCATAAAATGCAGTCTCCGATGAGGTTTCTTTTCTTTTTTACTTTGCTATTCACATAGGCATAGTCCTACTATATAATCAGCATCAATAGCAAAGGACTCCGTGGGTCTCACTGAGACTAAGTGCCAATTGTTAGTCTCACTGTTATCAACAGTGCTGACAAGTTGATATTCACCACTCCAAAACTCTATGGACCATATTTACAAAGAGACAATCTTCATCAGCATGCTCCATGCCTTGTCCAGGAGCCAGTGCAGCACAGGGATATTTATTTCAGCAGTGTCCACCTCAGGCTAATTCCAGACCTACTGGATGAACCCCCACACCCCAAGTAGTTTCTTTGGTGAAGAAAATTCAAGAGTGTTGACCAGTGGCATGATTCAGCTTTTCCTTTTATATTTTTATTACTGCTTAGAGCTCGAGCATTTTAAATATCTCTCTTTAAAAAAACAGTTGGCATATATATTAGCAGATACCATCCACTCTGAGCGGAATTGGAAATTAGTAGTTGTAAATAAAATTTACCCACAATTGCTATTAAAACAGCTAGACCAGTAAAGAGCAAGACTCCTCTGCACTTGGTAATCTAAAGAATAATTAAAAACAAGAAAGAAGAACTAAAGGTCATTTTATCAACATTTAACTTTAGTCTTTCTCTATTAGAAAAGCCATGCCTGGCCCATGAATGGAGCACAGAAGCACTTTATAGCAGATCATTTAATCCAGAACGAGATGAGGATTCTCTACAAAGCATATCATTTGCTTCAAACACTAAAAGGCAGAACGTAAGAATAATTAAGGCCCATTCAAAAGTCTGGCACTTCCAGCCCTCAGTTCTTTCTTCCCCTTAAACTGGAGCTCAAATATAAGGTTATAAATCCTATTAACAATAATGCTTCACAGGAAGGAGAATTATGTGTCCCAGTCTCAACCTCAGGGATAAGGGGGAGTTCAGAAGGAAGAGAAGTTAAAGCTTGGTAGGAAATAATAATGAAACAGTCACATAAAAGCTACCCTAATTCTCACCTAATGGATTCCACACATAACTTACAGTTAAAAGACTGAGAGGGAATCATGAATTTGGCCCAACATGAAAGACTAAAATTTTTAGTCAATTAATAGGCATTTAAGGAGTATATAATAAATGCCCAGCAGCATCTTGGCCCTTTCCCTCAATAAATTTACAAACAAGCAATGTCATCAAGGAACTTCAACTTGTACTGTGCTTGTCTTGTCCTTCAAACACAAGAAGAGTTTGTGTCACTGTTAAAACACTGGTTTCAGCCTGGGTCTCAAGTTGAATGAAATTCTAGTTTTTAATTGAAGTATCAAAGGCAAGTGCATCATTATCAAATAAGAAAGGAAACAAGTACAGAGCAAATATACAGGGAAGTGTGGAGTAATTACTAGGCAGCACTGAGTACCCATTTCAGATCATGAATTTAAAATGAGACCATCATACTTGTGTGTTTTCTTAAGCCATCCTTACATTTGAATGCAAGAATAAGTTGGGTGCGTAATTGGATTCAGCCAGGGTTGTTTTTTGCCAAGTGTATAAATGAAAAGAAAAAGGGTCAAGGGAGTTAAGGGTGATTGCACAGGGTTGGCTATTACAATGTGGCAATGAATCTGAGGCAGAGGCATGAGATAATAACAGAGATGGTGGAGTTTTCTATGTAGAAGCAATAGTTAGTTCAATTCTACCTACGTAAAGAGATAAACACACTTCACTTTAACCCCCTATCTCCACACAAGGTCTTCAAGTCCTCTGCCCTCTGTTCAGAGGAATTTGCCCAGAGATTAATAGATGTATGTGGTCCACATTGATGAAGATTTGGCAATGGGTCCTTTTTATTATTTTCCCTGTTCTCTACAGTGATGGTTTTTACTACTTTCTGTCCCTCTACTTCTTCCTTTCCAGTCTGAGTTCTCTTCTGTCTCTCCATTCCCATCTCCATTCCCAATCTTTCAGTTTTTGAAAGAAGAAAACAAAATGCAATAAACATATGTGTGCATGTGTCATTATAGTAGAATGATTTATAATCCTTTGGGTATATACCCAGTGATGGAATTGCTGGCTCAAATGATATTTCTAGTTCTAGATCCTTGAGGAATCACCACACTGTCTTCCTCAATGGTTGAACTAATTTACACTCCCACCAACAGTGTAAAAGCAGCACTGTTCACAATAGCAAAGACTTTGTACAAACCCAAATGTCCATCAGTGACAGATTGGATAAAGAAAATGTGGCACATATACACCGTGGAATACTATGCAGCCATAAAAAACGAGGAGTTCATGTCCTTTTCAGGGACATGGATGACGCTGGAAACCATCATTCTCAGCAAAGTATCACAAGAACAGAAAACCAAACACCGCATGTTCTCACTCATAAGTAGGAGTTGAACAATGAGAACACATGGACACAGGGAGGGGAACATCACACACTGGGGCCTGTCAGCGGATGGGGGCCTAGGGGAGGGACAGCATTAGAAGAAATACCTAATGTAGATGGCAAGGGTTGATGGGTGCAGCAAACCACCATGGCAAGTGTATACCTATGTAACAAACCTGCATGTTCTGCACATATACCCCAGAAGTATAATAAAAAAATACACCCTCAGCAAATACACATCTAAAAATATTATGACTCTGTTTTTCTTCCTCCTTCTATTGTTATTCTTGTTCCTTGCCTTCCATGACACTTCTTTCCTAAGATTTTAAATATTAACATCATTAGGTGGGACATCTAAGTAGGCATCTGTGCTGGAAATACGGAGAAGGGGTAGTCATAGTGACTCAGAGAAGGGTGGCAAACCCTAAACAGAATGAGGAGGGTATTCATATGGAGGGCCACTGGTACCTCCCACATGAATTTCTGAAAAACTTACATTTCTAATAAATGTATCTTTGTTAATGAGATAGACATAAATTTATATATGTAGATAGAGATATCCTGTCAAGAACAATGCCCTGCCCAACATAAATCATTGACCACAAGTTTCCATAGATGGACTTATATAAACAGCACATATCACTAAGGAAATATGTACTTGAAATGAAAATAGAAAGTATGGCAGTTTTCCAAAGATAGCAGTCCCCCCACCACTGACTGCTTAATGGACTACTAAATAATTCCAATCTTTACCACTGTCTCTCTAAGAACATCAAAGGGACCTTAATTCATAAAACACAGCACATCTTAAATCCCTCTTTTTCTCTCCTCTCCAACTCTTGTCTTGGCCACAGCTGATGCTGAGCCTCACTCTCTCAACTCTTGCTCCTGCCCTTTCCCACCTTTCAAGATGCCCCAGCTTGCTTGACTTCTGTTTTTTTGTTTGTTTGTTTGTTTAGCAAATTCATATTCTCACATGATGGAGGAGTCAGAAAAGGTGAGCCAAGAAAGACCAAATAAATTCCCTATTTCTCTTTCCTGGGCTAGAAGAGATGCAGTGGCTATGTGTAGACTACAAACACTTATATTTTAACAAATATTGTCACACTGACACTTTTCCTTTTGGCCACACTAAATAGGGGTGCTCCCTTTACCAAGGAAAATCAATCCTTACCCTCAGCTAGAAAGGTAAGACTGGTTGTCTACTAGGTGAAATAAAGAAAGTCTCAAGACCTTCCTTAGGCCATATTAAACTGTTCTGCCAGGACCAGCTTAACTATTCTTAACTGTTCCTTAACCAATTAAATAATTCTTGCCTTTAATGTCTCTTGACCAACAGAGAAGGTTAACTTTAGTTCATATCCACCCAATGCTACTTCTCTTCTTTTCTTCCCCTCAAAACCCAAAACTAATATCAGCCATATGTTTCAGTAAGCTCTCCCCAATCCAAGACTCTCTGTGGACCTTAAATTAAAGTTTGGGATTTATATAAATGGCCCTAGACACTGCTCTCTGGGGAACTTTAAGTGGTAGCCTACATGCTCTCTGAAACAGAAGACCAACATCTATCTCTCTGGCTGCGTCTTGCCTCTGGAAGTTGGCAGCTGGAGCCCAGCATGACTTCACAGACAGATGGAGCTTTCTGCTGTGTCTTCAGAGGAAAATCCCAAGCAGAATCAAGCGAGTAGTCACAGCAGCAGTTCCGTCTACTGTAGGATGCTTCCTACTCAATCAGAGCCAGGTGTGATTTTATATGATAGAAGCATCTCTTTCTTTTAAGCCCTTTGCTACAGAAAAGGAGACCAGTGTGGTTGTTTTCATCTTCAGGCCCCCTTAAAAGGCGAATTTGAATCCAAATCAAATAGAAGAGATAATCCATGAATCTTACTATAGAGTTGGAATTTAACAATAATGTTAACACTTATTTACCACATGTTATGTACCTGACACTGTTCTACTGCTTTGCATATATTTTAATTTTATTTAATACAAAACTCTATAAGGTAGAAACTACCATCATCTCTCTTTGAAAATGAGGAAACTGAAGGTCAACAAGTAACTGTCTAATGTATCTGGCACTACGTTTCAAACCCAAATGCTTAACGGCTACATAAACTACCTGTCCCCTAGTATATGTAAGTGAGGCAAAGGGCTGAAAGGGATATATCTGTCCTCTCATTCAGTAGGAGTGAATGTGAAAAGAGAGAGGGAGCTAAAATCATGGCAGAAAGGACAAATTATAAGGGGAGGTGGTCCTGAATAGCCACTGAGTGATGACAGAGAGCAATATTGAAGAAAATGATGCTAAGACTAAGTAACATATAATCACAGATTCATACCTCCCAGGACATCCAGCAGATAATGAAAATGCAGATTCCCCAGGCACCTTAAAAGATCCCAAGAGACACAGGTTACACATAAGTTTTCCACCTCTTTGGAGAGACACAAGGGAATTTTAGCAGTGCTGTAGACCCACACCTTCCTAATTAAATGTACTTGGGACAAGAGACAAATGTTCCAGGTCAAGAAACCAAATCAACATGTTCTGAAGCTATGTGCTGAGGACTTACAGCCTGCTAGTTTCTTGTACACAGGAAAGGGGAGGTATGGGCAGGCAGGAAAACGCTCATCCTCAGATGTATCAGCAGCAAAATTTTTACTAAAAGAAGTCCCCATTCAAGATAACACATAACTGAAAAATATTTAACCACCCTCTGATTCCAGTAAAATAGCTTGCCACGAGCATTTTTTCAAATTGCATGCATTTGTATGATTAAGTGGGGCGCTTGGCAGCAGTTCTAAGTGGTTCCCAAGACTAAGCATAACTGCTTGCTCTTTCCATGCAAAAGCAGCCCTTTAATGTAGTCACCACCACATCCTTACAACTGTATGACATCCCTCCATCTACCTTCATCCCACACCAACAGGTCACAAAGGTCCAAGGAGAGCTGGCGACTGAGTCACATGAGCACTCAGAGTGACAATCCACTCTCCTCTAGATAAGCAACATCCATTCCTGAGCAGTCTGCCTTTTACTTGCTCCAGGTGAATTCAATGACACTTCTGAACTTAGGAAAGCAAACAGGACTGCATTCTTTATGGTAAAAATGACTTCAGGTTACCTCATCAGTTTCTTTCACATGTACTGCTTCCATGTCTGAGATTGTTATTAAGCTACAGACTCTCAGCTCCAAACCCACCCCTCTATACTCAACTTTGCACTGCTGGGGCTGGAACTCTGCAAACTCTATTTCACCTCTGCCAGCTGAGTTTCTTAGATGTGGCCACCAAGAGGTACTAGAGGGAGAAGACCAGAGGCTGGAGGAGAGAGAGGAGACTTCCTCTCCTGTTTTCTCACTGTTCTGCAAGCGTCATTCAGTGCCATTACTTCATCTCAGCAGCAGCAGCAGTTGACTTCAGTAATAGTTGATTCTAGTTTCCATTTTTCCCACACTCCAGGAACCAATCATCTTTTGTCATCTCAGAGATAACAGGACCATAGCCACAAGATTCCCACTCTGAACTTCTCAATTCTAATAAGCTCAACCTGTCCCCTTTGTTCCTGAGCCCTGGGGGGCACAGCTGCTTCCTTCAGCTACTATTTCTGTATTGCCTCAATGTTTCCCTTTTTCTCCATACCTGCTTATTCATATCTTTAAATTACCTTTTAAAATAACTGTTGTCTATTTTCCTCACCAACTCTGCCTGATACAATATGTGAGTTAATTTCTTCTGTCCTGTAATTTATCTAAGCATACAAAAAAGAAACCAAAATTTGTCACCTCGTGGAGCTTCAATAATAGGAGACTGTTTAAGTTTTCAACAAATGCATCCAACAAATGCATTTGTTGACAATGGCAGAAAACATAGGTCATAAACCTACTTTTCATTTGTTCTTTTCCTGTTGTTGCCTGTTAATGATGAATGTTTGGAAATCAAATTTTTAATGCTGTAAATTTTATTGGTCAAAATTACTTGTTTTATATAAAGGAGAACTAATTCAATCTTGAGCAAGAAAACAGAAAATTTTCGAAGTTCCTGAATGACTTTCCTCTGGCTGTACACTTCTTTTTCCACATTACGACAAACCTGGTGGTTTAAAACGATAGAAGTGTATTCTGTAATAGATCTGGAAGCCAGCAATCTGAAATCAATGTGTCAGCAAGGCTGTGCTATCACTGAAGGCTCTAGGGGAGAATTCCTTGCTTCTTCCAGCTTCTGGTGGCTCTGCCACTCCTTGACTTGTACGCACATCAATCCGATCTCTGCCTATGAGATCATATCACCTCCTCCTCTTTATGTGTCTTCTCCTCTGTGTCTTTGTCTAAAATCCCCTCTGCTTTTCTCTTATAAGGATACATGTGATTGTATGTAAGACCCACCCAGATATCCACAGTAGCTCCTCCTCTCAAGATCCTTAATTTAATCAGTTACTTTATTATACAAGGTAATAGTCACAGGTTCTACGAATAAGGACATGGACAAATTTTGGGGGAGTCACCATTTAGCCCACCATTGTCCACCCTCAATTACCCCTTTACTTTTTCCATTTTCTTCCTTTGGGAATGGGAATGTTTTGTAACTGTTATATTATGTCTGACTCATTATTGTATTTTGGAAACAACCTGCTTTCTAGTTTCACAGGTCCACAAATGGAGACAATGTCCCAAGATGGATCATGCTTAGATTCTCACCTATACATTATTTACGTGATCTAGATGATGAGATTTGGGACTTTTTAAGCAATGATATTTAAATGACATTTTCAAATTTAGAGCTTGTGCTATAATGGTTTGAGGTTTTCAGGGATGTATTTCGCATATAGGATGAACATAATTTCTGGAGGGCCAAAGGATGGAATGTGGTATACTAAATGCTGTCCTTCAAAAAGATATGTCCATATCTTACTCCCCAGAACCTGTGAATACTACCTCATACTGCTGAAGGTGTGATTACGGATCTTGAGTTAAAGAACTAATGTTAGATTATCCAGGTGAATATGAAATGCAATCACAGTTTATTTATATAAGAAAGGCAGAGGGATTTTGAGATAGGCATTGCAGAGGAGAAATCACACAAAGAAGTAGCAGCAATATAATCAAAAGGGCAGAGACTGGGTACATGAAGCTGCAGACCAAGGAACACCAAAGAATACCAATTGCCACCAGAAGCTGAAAAAGGCAAGAAGCAGATTATCCCCTGGAGCTTGCACAGGGAGCACAGCCATGTCAACAACTTGGCTTCAGACTTCTGGTCTCCAGAACTGTGGGAGAATACACTTTTTTTTTGGTCTATCTTATTTTATTGTGGTGAGAACAATTACCAAGAGGTCTACCTTCCCAAACATTTTTAACATACAGTACATTATTGTTGACAATAGGCACAACATTTTACAAAAGATCACTAGAACTTATCCATTTTGCTTGATAAAATTTATGATGGTTGATTAGTAACTCTCCACTTCCACCTTGACCCAACCCCTGGTAACCATTATTGCACTCTTTGATTTTATGAATTTGGATATTTTAAATACCTCATATAGTTGAAATTATGCAGTATTTGTCTTTACGTGACCAGCTTATTTTACTTAGCATAATGTGCTCAAAGTTCTTCCATACTGCAGAATTTCCTCCTTTTACAGGGCTAAGTAGTATCCCATAATATGTATATACTACATTTTCTTTATTAATTTATCAATCAATGGGCATTCAGGTTGTTTCCACTTCTGAGGTATTGTAAATACTGCTGCAATGAACATAAGAGTGTTAGTATCTCTTCAAGATCTTTATTTAAATTCGATTGGATAAATACCCAGAAGTGAGCTTGCTTAGTCATACAGTAGATCTATGTTTAAGTTTGAGGAACTTCCATACTGTTTCCAAATTAACTGCACCATTTTGCATTCCCAGAGTGCAGGGGTTCCAATTGCTCCACATCCTTGCCAACACTTGTTTTTAAAAAAATAATAATAATAACCATTCTAACATGTGATGTCTTCTTTGGGAAAATGTCACTAAACTCCTTAGAACATTTTTAAATTGAATTTTTAGGGATTTTTTTGGTATTAAGTTATATGAATTCCCTACATATTTTGGGGATTAAACACTTAGATGATTTGCAAATATTTGCTCCCATTCCATAAGTTGCCTTTTCATTCTCTGGATTGTTTCCATTCCTGTGTAAATTTCATGTAGTCCCACATGTTTATTTTTGTTTTTATTGCCGTACTTGAGGTGTCATATACATAAAATCATTACCAAGACCAATATCATGAATATTTCCACCTGTGTTTTCTTCTAGTTGTTTTAAACTTTCAGGTCTTTAAGTCTTTTGTCCTTTTTGAGCTGATTCTTATTTATGGTATAAGATAAGGATCCAATTTTATTATCTTGTATGTAGATACTCTGTTTTGCCAAAACCACTTACTCATAAAACTATCATTTTCCTATTGTATACTCTAGGCATTTTTGTCAAAAATCAGTTGACCTTATAGGCATACCTCATTTTATTACACTTCACTTTATTGTACTTTACAGATATTGTTTTTTTTTACAAATGAAACTTTGTGGCAACCCTGTTTCCGGCAAGTCTATTGGCACCGTTTTTCCAACAGCATATGCTCACTTCATGTCTCTGGGTCACATGCTGGTAATTTTAACAATATTTCAAACTTTTTCATTATTATTATATCTATTATGGTAATCCATAATCAGTGATCTTTGATGTTACTAGTGTAGTTATTTTGGGGTATTATGATCTACGCCCATGTAAGACAGAGAAGTTAATCAATGAATGTTGTGAATGTTGTGTGTATTCTGACAGTTCCATGGACTGGTCATTGCCCTATCTATCTCCCTATTCCCTGAGACACAAAAATATTGAAATTAGGTCAATTAATAATGAAATGATCACCTCTAAGTATTCAAATGAAAGGAAGAGTCGCATATCTCTCACCTGAAAACAAAAGCTAGAGATTATAAAGCTTAGTGAGGAAGGCATGTCATCTAAAACAGGGACAATTTTGTTTCTTTCTAATTTGCATGTCTTTTATTTATTTCTCTTGCCTCATTGCTCTAGTTAGGACTTCCAGTACTACATGCATAGAAGTAACAAGAGTAGGTATTCTTGCCTTTTTCCTGATCTTAGAGGAAAAGTTTTCGACTTGGTGTGATGTTAGATGTGTGTTTGTTATATTTGGCCTTAATGATGTTAAGGTAATTTCCTTCTATTACTAATTTGTTGAGCATTTTTATCATAAATGTTTGTTGAGATTTGTCAAACACTTTATCTTCACCTATTTAGATGATGATGTGATTTTTATCCTTTATTTTATTAATATAGTTTATCACATTAATTGTGTTGAACCATCCTTGCATCCCTGAAATAAAGACCTCTTGGTCATGGTGTAAGATCTTTTTAAAATACTACTGAATTCAGTTTGCTATACTTTGCTGTGATCTTTATGATTTCCTTCCTTCTGCCAGCTTTGAGCTTTGTAGCTTGCTAGTGTTCGGTTGAGAACTTTTGCATGTATATTTATCATGGTTACTAACTTGTAGTTTTCTTGATACCAAAAGGTATCAGTGTGATGCTGATGAAACAAACTTGGAAATATTTCCTTCTCTTCAATATTTTGGAAGGATTTGAGAAGTATTGTTATTAGCTTTTCTTTAAATGCTTAGTAGAATTAAACAGTGAAGTTATCAGATCCACAGCTTTTCTTTGGAAGTTTTTTATCACTGATAACAACTCCATATTAGTTATGTCTATTCAGACTATTTATGATTTAGTCTTCATAAGTTGTATGCTAGTAAAAAAATTATCCATTTATTCTAGGTTATTCAGTTTGTTAGCATAAATGTATATTCTATAATTATTCATAAGAGATTTTATAATTATTTTTATTTTTGTGACATCAGTTGTAATGTTCATTTTTATTTCTGATTTTATTTGTCTTCATTTTTTAGTCTAGCTAACAGTATGTCAATTTTATATTTTCAGAATACCAACTCTTAGCTTTGCTGATTTTTTTTCTATTATTTGTCTATTTCAGTCATTCTTCCTCTAATCTTTGTTATTTTCTTTTTCTTGCTAACTTTAGGTTTAGTGTGGTTTTCATTGGTCTAGTTCCCTAAAGTGTAAAGTTTAGTTCTTTAAGATCTTTCTTGATTTTTAATGTAGGCATTTATTGCTATGAAAGTCTCTCTTAATATTGCTTTGCTGCATACCATAAATTTTGGTATGTTGTATTTTTATTTTCATTTGTCTCAAGGTATTTCCTAATTTCCTCTTAAGGTTCTTCTTTAACCCAATGATTATTTAAGAGTGTGTTCTTTAATTTTCACTTGTGTAAATTTTCTAGTTTCCTTTTTGTTACTGATTTTAAGTTTCATTTCATTGTGGTCAGAAAACATACTTGGTATGATTTTAATCTTCTTAACTTTGTTAAGATTTGTTTAGTGACCTAACTCATAATTCTGGAGAAAAATCCATGTATACTTGAGAAGAATATGTATTTTGCTATTGTTGGGTGAAATATCCTATATATCTGTATATATGTAGTGTTATTCCAGTCCTGTTTCCTTATTGATCTTCCCTCGAGATGTTCTGTCCATTATTGAAAGTAAAGTATTGATTTACTACTGTTATTGCTTGTTATTTCTACCTCCAGTTCTACCAATGTTGGCTTTATATATTTAGGTGCTTTTCTGCTTAATGCATATATATACGTGTGTGTGTGTGTGTGTGTGTGTGTATACACATATATATAAAAGCATGTGTGTACACACACATACACATATTTATAACTGTTAGATATTTCTGGTAGAGTGACCCTTTTATTATTAGTCATTATAAAAATTCTTTCTGTCTGTTGTTACAGTTCTAGACATAATTCTATTTTGTCCAAGAATAGCCACCCTTGCTCTCTTTCAGTTACCATTTGCATAGAATATATTTTTCCATTCCTTCACATTAAGTGAAGTAATAATGAAATTGAAGCCATAATAAAAAATCTCCCATCCAAAAAATAAAAATAAAAAAGCATAAGACCTAATGGCTTGAGAATTGATTTCTACTATCATTTAAAGAAGAACAATACCAATTGTACTTAAACTCCTTACAAAATTAAAGAGGAGGGAATCCTTCCAAACTCGCTCTACAAGGCCAGCATTACCCTGATACTAAAAGCAGACAAGGACACACAAAGAAAAATACATGCCAATATCACTGATGAACATAGATGCAAATATTATCAACAAAATACTAACAAAGCAAATCCAACAGTACAATAAAAACATCACACACCATGATCAAGTGGAATTCATCCCTGGGAGGCAAGGATGGTTTCATATATACAAATCAATAAATGTGATACATCACATTAATAAAATAAAGAACAAAAATTATATGAGTATTTTGACAGATGGCAAAAAAGGCATTTGATAAAATTCACCATCCCTACATGCGAAATACCTTCAACAAACTGGGAATAGAAGGAAAATACCTCAAAACAGAAGAATCAAATATGATGCAGCCACAGATGACATCATAGTCAATGGGGAAAAAATTGAAACTCTTTCCTCTAAGATCTGGAAAAAGATAAAGATGCCCACTTTCATCACTTTTATTCAACAAATACTGGAAGTCCTGGTCACAGCAATTAGCTAAGGGAAAGAAATAAAGGGCTTCAAAACTGGAAAGAAAGAAGTCAAATTATCCTTATTTGTAGAATGTGATGTTATATTTAGAGAAATCAAAAGACTATTAAAAACCTGTTATAACTGATAAACAAATTCAGTAAAGTTGCAGGATATAAAATCAATATACAAAACTCAGTAGCATTTGTATACACCAAGAGCAAACAATCTGAAAAGAAATCAAGAAAGCAATTGCATTTGCAATAGCTACAAAGGTTATAAAATACTTAGAAATCAAAGTAACCAAAGAAGTGAAAGATCTATATAAGAAAAATTATTTAAAAATTGATGAAAGATATCGAAAGATCACACAAAAAAGTGAAAAGATATTCCATACTCATGAATTGTAAGAATTAACATTGTGAAAATGGCAATACTACTAAAAGTAATTTGTAGATTCAATGCAATTCGTATCAAAATACCAATGACATTTTTCACAGAAATATAAAACAATCCTAAAATTTATGTGGACCTACAAAAGACCCCAAATAGTCCTGATCAAAAAGAAAAAACCTGGAGCCACCACATTACCCAACTTCAAATATGACTGCAAAGCTATGGTAACCAAATCAGCATGTTATTGGCATGAAAACAGACATGTAGAGCAACGGAGAAGTATTGAGAACCCAGATATTAATCCGTACATTTACAGCTAACTGCTTTGACAAAGGCACCAAGAACATAGAATACGGAAAGAACAGTCTCTTCAATAAATTGTACCGGGAAAACTGGATAACCACATGCAGAAGAATGAAACCAGACCCCGATGCCTTGCCATACACAAAAATCAAATCAAAATGAATTAAAAACTTAAACTTAGACCTGGAATTATGAAAGCCTAGAGAAAAAAATTGGGTAAATGATCCAGGATGTTGGTCTGGGCAAATATTTTTTGTGTAAGACCTCAAAAGCACAGGCAGCCAAAGCAAAAACTGACATATGGGATTATATCAAGCTAAAACGCTTCTGCACAGCAAAGGAAATAATCAAGAAAGTGAAGAGACAACCAGCAGAATGGGAAAAAATATTTGCAAACTATTCAACTGACTAAGGATTAATACAGAATACATAAGGAGCTCAAACAACTCAATAGCAATAAAAACAATCCAATTAAAAACTGGGCAAAGGACCTGGATAGACATTTCTCAAAAGAATGTATACAAATGGCCGACATTATATGAAAAAACCTCAATATAACTAATCATCAGAGAAATGCAACTCAAAAATGCAACTTAACTGCAGTGAGATGATATCTCATTGTCTTGTATCTTTTTGTCTTATAGTAAAAAGACAGGGAAAAATGGATGCTGGCGAAGATGTGGAGAAAGGGGAATCCTTGCACAATGTTGATGGAAGTGTCAATTAGCACAGCCACTACGAAAAACATATGCATGTTTCTCAAGAAACTAAAAATTGGGGGTTGGGGATTAAGCCAAGGTGTCTGAATAGAGGCAGCTCCATTCTGCAGCTCCCACCAAGAAGAACAAAAACTACAAGTGAACTCTGCATCTTCAACTGAGGTACCGAAGTTCTCTTATTGAGATTGACTAGGTGGTTGCCATGACCCATGGAGAGCAAGCAAAAACAGGATGGAATATGAGATTTGGGAGGGGCTGGGGTGGAATGATATGGCTTGTCTGTGTTCTCATGCAAATCTCATCTTGAATTGCAGTCCCCATAATTCCCATGTGTCGTGGGAGGGACCTTGTGGGAGGTAATTGAATCATGCTGGTGGTTACCCTTATGCTGTTCTTGTGATAGTGAGTAAGTCTCATGAGATCTGATGGTTTTATAAAGGGGAGTTCTACCGCACAGGTTTTCTCTTGTCTGCTGCCATGTAAGAGATGCCTTTTTCCTGCCTCCATGATTGTGAGGCCTCTATAGCCATGTGGAATTGTGAGTCCATCAGGCCTCTTTTTCTTTATAAATTATCCAATCTTGAGTATGTCTTGATCTGTACCATGAAAATGGACTAATACAGTGATGCTTATCCCAATTCTTCTGATTTGATCTTTACATATTATATGAATGTATCAAATTATACATATACCCAAGATATGTCTGTTATATATCAATATTTCTGATACACAAAATTAACTTTTAAAAATTAACAATAAAGTAACAAACTTAAAGACAGCATACAGTTTGGGCTATTTTTTAATCCATTTCTAATCCTTTTATAAAATCCATTCAGTCACCCTATGTTTGAATGGGGAGTTTAATTTATTTACTGTATTAGTTTGTTTTCATGCTGCTGATAAAGACATACCCAAAACTGGGAACAAAAGAGGTTTAATTGGACTTACAGTTCCACATGGCTGGGGAGGCCTCAGAATCATGGTGGGAACTGAAAGGCACTTCTTACATGGCAGCAGCAAGAGAAAAAGGAGGAGGAAGCAAAAGTGGAAACCCCTGATAAAACCATCAGATCTCATGAGACTTATTCACTATAACGAAAATAGCATGGGAAAGACCAGCCCCTATGACTCAATTATGTCCCCACGGGTCCCTCCTACAACTCGTGGGAATTCTGGGATATACAATTCAAGTTGAGATTTAGGTCGGGACACAGCCAAATCATATCATTCCACTCCTATTCCCTCCAAATCTCATGTCCTCATTATTTCAAAACCAATCATGCCTTCCCAACAGTCACTCAAAGTCTTAAATCATTTCAGCATTAACCCAAAAGTCCATAGTCCAAAGTCTTATCTGAGACAAGGCAAGTCCCTTCCATCTATGAGCCTGTAAAATCAAAAGCAAGCTCGTTACTTCCTAGATATACTGGGGTATGGGTATCAGGTAAATAAAGCCAATCCAAATGGGAGAAATTGGCCAAAACAAAGGGACTACATGGCCCATGTAAGTCAAAAATCCGGTGGGGTGGTCAAATTTTAAAGCTCCAAAATGATCTCCTTTGACTCCAGGTCTCACATCCAGGTCACGCTGATATAAAAGGTGGGTTCCCATGGTATTGGGCAGCTCCATTCCTGTGGCTTTGCAGGGTACAGCCTCGCTCCTGGCTGCTTTCACTGGCATTGAGTGTCTGTGGCTTTTCCAGGCACAGAGTGCAAGTGTCAGTGGCTCTATCATTCTGGGGTCTGGAGGACAATCACTGTCTTCTCACAGCTCCACTAGGCAGTGCCCCATAGACTCTGTTTGGGGTCTCCGATCCCACATTTCCCCCCTTCTGCACTGCCCTAACAGAGGTTCTCCATGAGGGCCCTACCCCTGCAGCAAACTTTTGCCTGGGTGTCCAGGCGTTTCCATGTATCTTCTGAAATCTAGGTGAGGTTCCCAAACCTCAATTCTTGACTTCTGTGTACTCACAAGCTCAACACCACGTGGAAGCTGCCAAGGCTTGGGGTTTCCACCCTCTAAAGCCACAGCCCGAGCTCTGTGTTGGCACCTTTCAGCCACGGTTGAAACAGCTGGGACACAGGGCACCAAGTCCCTAGGCTGCACACAGCATGGGGACCATGGGCCTGTCCCATTAAACCACATTTTCCTCCTAGGCCTCCAAGCTTGTGATGGCAGGGACTGCTGTGAAGGTCTCTGACATGGCCTGGAGACATTTTCCCCATGATCTTGGGGATTAACATTAGGCTCCTTGCCACTTATGCAAATTTCTGTAGCCAGCCTGAATTTCTCCTCAAAAAAAATGGTTTTTATTTTCTGCTACATCATCAGGCTGCAAATTTTCTGAACTTTTATGCTCTGTTTCCCTTTTAAAATGGAATGCTTTTAACAGCACCCAAGTCACCATTTGAATGTTTTGCTGCTTAGAAATTTCTTCCACCAGATAATCTAAATCATCTCTCTCAAGTTGAAAGTTCCACAGATCTCTAGGGCAGGAGCAAAATGCCACCAGTCCCTTTGCTAAAACATAACAAGAGTCACCTTTGCTCCAGTTCCCAACAAGTTCCTCATCTTCATCTGAGACCACCTCAGCCTTTAACTTATTGTTCACATTACTATCAGCATTTTTGTCAAAGCCATTCCACAATTCTCTAGGAGGTTCCAAACTTTCCCACATGTTCCTGTCTTGTTCTGAGCCCTCCAAACTGTTCCCACCTCTCCCTTTTACCCAGTTCCAAGTCACTTCCATGTTTTTGGGTATCTTTTCAGCAATGCCCCACTCCACTGGTACCAATTTACTTTATTAGTTCATTTTCATGCTGCTGATAAAGACATACCCGAAACTGAGAACAAAGAGTTTTAATTAGACTTACAGTTCCACATAGCTGGGGAGGCCTCAAAATCATGGTAAAAGGTGAAAGGCACTTTTACATAGTAACAGGATGAGAAAAATGAAGAAGCAAAAGCAGAAACTCCTGATAAACCCATCAGATATTGTGAGACTTATTCACTGTCACAAGAATAGCATGAGACAGACCAGCCCCATGATTCAATTATGTCCCCCTGGTCCCTCCCACAACACACAGGAATTCTGGGAGACGCAATTCAAGATTTGGGTGGGGACACAGCCAAATGACATCATTTACATTTAAAGTAATTACTATTAGGGAAGGATTTGCTATTGCCACTTTATTCATTGTTTTCTACTGGTCTTATAGTTCTTTTATTGTATTTTCCTTTCCTATTGCTTTCCTTTGTGTTTTGTTAATTTTTTGTATTAGTACACTTTGATCCTTTTCTCTTTTCACTTTGTGTAACTTTGTAGGTATAACAT
This sequence comes from Theropithecus gelada, assembly GCF_003255815.1. Taxonomy (NCBI): domain Eukaryota; kingdom Metazoa; phylum Chordata; class Mammalia; order Primates; family Cercopithecidae; genus Theropithecus; species Theropithecus gelada. Next base: position 113,947,762 of record NC_037670.1, on the reverse strand, counting down.
GTCTCTGTGAATTTCTTTGAGTTCATATAATTTGGTAGCTTCTAGTCTTCCTAGATGTGAATGATCATTTCCTTCCCCAGATTTGGAAAGTTTTCACCCATTATTTCTCCGAATAAGCTTTATGGCTCTTTCTCTTTCTTCTCCTAGTACTCCCATAATGCGCATATTGCTCCTAATCATGATGTCCCATAATTCCTCTATGCTTTCTTCACTTTTTCATATTTTTCTTCGATTTTCCACTGAATTATTTTTAGTGATCTTTCAATTCACTCATCCTTTCTTCTGATTAATCTAGTCTGCTACTGAATCCCTCTAGTAAATTCTTAGTTGAGTTATTGTGCTCTTCAGCTCCATGATTTCTGTTTGGTACTTTTAATATTTTCTATCTCTTTGTTGAAATTCTTACTTTATACATGCATCATTCTTTTGACCTCAGTGAGCATCTTTATAAGAGTTATTTTTAATTCTCTGTCTGTAAATTATATACCTCATTTTCATTAGGTTTTTTTGTTTGAAACATCTTTGCCTGGTTTTTCATTTTTCTTGACTCTCTGTGTTGATGTCTGTACATTACACAAAGCAAGCACTCCTCTGTCTTCACAAACTGACCTGTATAGGAAAAGACCTTCACCAATCATCCTAGCCAGGGATGCTGAGATCGTCTATTAACTCTTCTTCTCAAGGAAGAAGCAGGCGGCTGCAGTTTCTGATCACTTCCTCTGTGCTGAGCTGGGGTGGAGAGCTTTGGCACCAACCAATCCAAGTCACTATGTCCATTCTTTCCCAGGCAGCTAGACTGTACTGGATCTGTCAGAGCTTCAAGACTGGCGAGGCAGGTACTAGTTCTTTGGGCAGCTCTGGAAACTGGGCACTAAAGTACATGTCAACTCTCCCCCTACCAGGGGAAACCGAGAGCTGGTTTTATTTATTTTTTTTTTCATCTATTTGTTCTGTGCTTAACTAAGAGGAGGATCAATGTCATCTACTAACTCTGTTCTCCTCCAGGTGGCTACACTATTCTGGACCCTTCAGATATCCAAAAGCTCCCTGAGAAAATGTGGGGTACTAGACACATGAAACAACCCCTTCCCTGCTCTGGGTGAAGCTGCGAGCTAGCGTACCTTTTCTTGGTCATGTAGTGCTGTGCTAGGGGTAGGGTTTCTGGTGAAAGGGTATCCTAAATCTTCCCACCAGCTTTGTTAAGTCTAGTTTCATTTTTGGTTTTCAGGATGCGGGAGCTTTTCTGGTTTCTCACAAAGGGAATTCGTCCATGAGTTGCTGCTGAATTGATGTGTTCGTGAGGTGTAGTTGTGAGGGAAGAAGGGTCCGGGGCTTTCTATTTCACTATATTGCTGATGTCATTTCATTTTCTATTGTTTTAAGCCACAAAGTTTGTGATAATTTGTTATGGCAGCTTTAAGAAACTAATACAGTTCACAAAAGATAACAAAATAATACAACTGCAAAAAGTTAAAATAAAACCAGATTTGAAAAAAAAGATTACCAGCCACAGGACATATGCTCTCATCTTCAGATGAGGCGGGGAGGATGAGGGTAGATATAGATTCATTTGTACTATTTCAAAATAATTTCTAAAGTACAAAAGTTAGTGCTGTTCATTGAGATTTTTAACTGTTGATGTTACACGAGAGTTTCAAGAATCAAAAAGCTTTAAAAATTAATGCATCATTAAATGTATATAGCTCATCAATTCCTTTTAATGATACTCAGTTTCCCCTAAAACACAACCTGCAGGCACACTGAAATTCACTTAGGTGATGTTTCTAAACATTATGGAACGTCAACTTCTAGCAATTCAAATCTGCCCAATTGTATTTCCTTTTCACTATTGATAAGTTTTCAAACCGAAACCTTTCAAACCACACATCTTGGTTACAAAATAAATTTTTAAAAATTAGAATATGGTTGTTTCCATACTAAAAGAGATGAAAAAGATTCTAGTATTTATTTTATTGTATACAACAGTTTTAATCCTTCTAAAGCTCTTTTGTATTTCTTGCATTCATCAAGCACATGAAAAAAGTAATTGTCCTAAAAGTAGAGAAAAAAATGTGAAAGAAGTTGCCATTCACTTCATAGCATCTTGTAAGCTATAAACTCAAGTATTTAAAAACTTCTTTAAAGAATCTAGATATTACTATACTGAGTTAGATCTAGAAATTACATAACAACCCAGTTTTCTGCCTTTCATAAGCCTCAAGGAATGTTCTTGTTACCCCCAACTTTGAATCACTCTAACATTTCAGAAACTTCTTGTTTTCCCCAATCCATTATATCTGTCAACTGAAGCAGTAAATACCCTAACATTTTTAGTGCTGAAAACCACAAATATAACATCTGATAAGAATGAATTCATACTGAGAAAAGTTTTTATGAAATGACAATAGTTCATGAATTATACTTTAAGAGTAAGAAGTTTTTGACTCTCAGGGTTGATAATAACTAGAAGTTGTGAGAGACCTTCTGGTTGTACTACCACCAGACCTCAGATATATGGTACGCTGGGGTCATGATCCTTCTTCCCAAGATTTTCAGTCTCACCCAGGTTCCTCACAATATCACCTTTGTTGGCTTTCAGTACTAGAAGTTACCATTTTCTATGTATTTCTTTATATATTCATCTGTCTTGAGAAAAAGCATCTGGAGATTGCGAATTCTGTCCTTTCCACTGCTGAATGTCTAATGCTTTAAAGCATGCCTACACATAGTAGTTTCTCAGTGAAGCCTTTTCAGTTGATGAATTGACTAAAATATTCAGTAGAGTGTTTCTTAACATGGAAATCATGGACCAAAAAGAAACTGACAGGAGAGTTATAGGAAAATCTCAAAGAAACAATGAAAATCTGAATTGTATGCAGATAGCGGGCAGCAAGCTACATGATAAATGAAGTGAGATACAGTTCAGATAATACTTTGAATACAGTATTATTTGAAAATTACAATCTTGGTAGAGTAGAAAAAGTTGAATGGAAGAGCACCGTGGAGCCCTTAGAGTTTCATAAGGAGTCTGAGAGCCACTTACATTTAAAAAATTAAAAGGTCCATACTAAAATACCTTTATGTAACGATTTATTTTCTTTATACAACTACAAAATTTGTAGGGTTTATGGAGCACAGCAAAGTGCTTCTATCAATGCAGCTTGACAGATGAGGAAACCAAAGGCTTAGAGAAGGTGAATAACTGCCCAAAGTCACAAAACTAGTAAGTGTAAGAATTGAGCTCTGGACTCAGAAGATGTCAGTTAGGAAGGTTACGATCTCAAAGATACTCCATGGTCAATTTTGACTCTAGTGTTCAATACAGTCAATATGGTTTAAAAAAATCATCTCACCTCTCTCTTCACATGAATTTGGGTCTGGGCACATTGCCAATTACTATAATTCCCATATTATTGCTCATAATTTTTCTTGCCCATAAAGAGGACCTCAAAGCACTTTTAGTAATTGTGACTGATCAAATTGTTACTATTTATACTTGCTGTTCAACTACAAATCAGTTCAATGTAATTACCTATATCTTTGTTGGATTGTTGAGAAATTGCCTTATTCATTGTTGAAGACTATTTTCCAACTTGGTAATTTCTAAATCAAGCAGTGTCCTTTCTTCATGTTGTGGCATAACTCTTAGCTTTTGAAGGACCAGAAGAAGAAAGGGAAATTTTATCCCACTATATAAAAACTAAAACAAATCAAAAAATAAACTAAATAAGAAAAGCTATGGGAGAAAGGGATATAGAAAATAAACAGTAGAAGGAGGCAAAAACTTATTTTAGGGCATACAGCAAATAATAGCTAATGAGGGTAGACTATGCTTTAATTAGATACATCAAAACTCAGCCTTAGATTCTCTCCATTTAACTTATCCTCAAGACCTTTAACCTGTTCTTCTAAGTCACCACCTCATAGGCCAACTCTAAAACCAGCAGAGCTGTATGGTTCAACCAATTGCAACTGACAAAGCCTGAAATCCTTGTCTCTTCCCACTACTTTTTGACTCAGATGAAGTACCCAGCTACAGGACATGGGAATTTGCTTCTTCAGTTGTGTCACTAAGTTGCACAACTTAGTGACAACCACAAAACGCAGGAGTGTCAACGCCTCGTAGTGTTTACTCTGATTATTGAGTGACTGTAGATGGGAGGGAACCTGTAGATAAGTTGCTTTGCATTCCCCCCTTACATGAACCATCTGGGGGCAAGGTACTTTTAAACAATCTGACAGAAAGCCTCTTGCATGGCTGGAAAACTGCCTGTGTTTCTTTATGAAGCCAAGCATAGTTCAGTGATGTACCACCTTATGTTTGCTGTCTTCCTCTTTACAACTTAACTTTTTGCTCACTCTCAGAGCCCTGGAATTAGATTTACCAATAAAGCATTAGCACCTCAGCTTTGCCTCAGGCTCTGTTTTCTAAGGACCCTAGAAAAAGTCTTACGTACTATCTGAAAGCTCTCAGTGCACAAAGTAGAAAATGGGGGTATATAATGAGCTTCTAATTAGTAGAAAAGACAAACACTTTGATGATAGAGATTATGTTGCTTATTCATGAAGAGTTCGTCTAGCACAATTTTGTGCCCAATATAAGTCAACTACAAATGCCCATCAACATTAGCATTTTAGCAGTTTAGCATGGTGGAGAAAAAGTCTCTGTCTACATAATGATGTTTTCCCCACCTTTCAGAAGAAAACACAATTACGAGTGCATTTTTTGAGGAATAATTTTTTCAGAAAAATTAATGCACCTAATCATCCAAGGTACCTATAAAAATTTAATTACGACTATCAAATAAAATGCAGGGAAATAGCAACAGAAATTACTAAACATGTCTTCAATCCACCAGCCTCCAGAAGACCCTGGACTGTATCCAGCTGCCTCTTGTTGTCTAGTTACCACTCTTCAAACTGAGAATAAGCAGCTGAATTTCAAAACAGAATTATGCAAGTTTATTTGATTTCCTCTGCTTGCCTCTCATGAAAAGACATAAAAATTAAAATGGATTGGTGGAGATGGAGGAGCTTTCAGGTAAACACAAAATACTGTCATCAATCTCATTGTTTCAGGGAACAGTGGGCATGGTGGCACAATCAGGCTGAACAGAGAAAAGCATTTCAGCTGTGGCCACCATGAAAAATGAGATACCACCGAACAAGGCAGCAATTTCACACAAGCAAGTTAATGTACTTCCTTTTTTAAAAAGCTCCAGGGAAATCTGAAATTGCAAGTAAAGGGATTAAGAGAAGAGATGCTAAGAAAAACCCTTGACTTTTCTCTAAACCACTACATAATTTCACTAGAACAAACTCTTCAAGTCATGAGGATTACAATTTCCTGTTATAAGAGTCATTTCAATAAAAGGTTTGCTGATTACTTTGAAAAGTTAAAAACAAAAAAAAAAGTAAAAAAACAAAGAAGTTAAAACTGATTGCTCCCAGGACATGGACTGCTTATTGAGTTTTAATGTCTTTCTCTTCTATAGGTTTCAGGCGGAATCAGTCAAAACCAAATGTGGATTAACAGCATGAGAGGTAAATAAGTACACATCTTGAAAAATTAGAAGGCACAGTCAGTATATCTCCCCTGAGATGTGTCTCTCAGAGTTAGAAGTCAGAGTCTTTCCTATTAGCATAGTACGTTAGTATTGTTAATATAAGGTAAGACTAATATGTAAATAAACTGTCAAAATACAGGGGGAAAAAAAGAAGCTTGGTAGCTACACAATTCTGCTTATTTTTGTTGGTATTTGACAGCACCAACCCCTCTAGTTCTATATTAGACTTTCTGTTATTGGTTTGTGGAATCTTTGTCTTTAAGACTGCTCCTTCCACCTTGCTTTCACTCACTCTAATCAGACAACCTATCTGTGGATTTCTCATCTCTTAGGATAAAATTATTCTTAATAGGCTTCATTCATCCCTCTTCTCATCTCATGGTCATAATAGCAATGGAATAAATGCCAGGATCTGTAAGAATTTCCAAGCATTTAGGGGAGATGATCTTGCAAAGATAACATTGTTCTCAGATCTTTCGCTTGCTTCATCAAAACTTAAAGATTTTGTTTCCTTTTTCTTTGAGATCCTGCCCCATTTTCATTTACAATGTATTATCATAAATGAGAGGAATTTTTATATAATTTTAGCTAACATCTTTTCCAGAAAAAAAATTTTAATAACTTGTAAACATTTTAGTCACCATGGAATGCGAAGAGGAAGGAAATTTTTGGCCAGGGACCCCTTCTATTCTCCAATTATAAAACATGGAAGGTTGCCTGGCTAACCTATGCACAGTGACAGTCCGAGGTTAGAGAAAGATTAATTAATAGCATGCGCAAATAAAACAGCAATTTAAGCAGCCAGGTAATGGATTTCTGGGGTCAGATCCTGGACCTCAGGTATCCACACAATTACAAAACCAAATGACTATATATTTATTGCATAGCTGCACTTATTGCCAAGGTTGTTATACATAAATAGATTTCAATACTTATTTTTTCTCACTCAAATTGCCATCACATTGCTAAATAGCAAGAACATTCAGACCAGAAAATTGAGTTATTTTTTATAAGGAAAGTTAAGTGGACAGCAGCTGCAGGATTATTACATTCCCTTGATTTATCTTTTATTTACAGATGCACATTTTCATTAGCTGGGATTTGAACAGAATGGATTTTTACAACAACAAAAGAAAAAGCAACCCAATTCGGGCTTTTATACACAGATGGACTTCTCTCTGTCTCCTTGGACAGTTTTGAGTGTATCTTCTTCCAACACAGCCCAGATGCATCTATTTGAAAATATTCAGCTCCCAGCCTTGAGGTGGAGGGCATAATTTCCCTCCCCAATCTGCAGAGCAAATCTCAGATATAATGTGTTTTCTGTATGGATGTAAGGAAGTCCCAGAGAGGTACGCTGGAAATGCACACAAAATTTTTCCCTTTCTTCCCATTATAAATTAAGGCATTTCATGCCTCTGTGATTATTTTTTCAGTTACATATCTATATTTGCTACAGTGCTTTTCTAGATGGTTTCAGGCTGTACTACTTCCTCTTGCCTTAGAAAACAATCAAATTTGTGTTGCCAGTATCCCAGACTAAGTTTCATTTGTTCACAGTTGTTAGACTATCCTCTAATGCTCTCAAATGTTTATTGTTTTAGACTTCTAATCACAGTGGTTATAAATAAGCACACATTCTGAAGAGTCCTTACATGTGGTACACATTTCACTGACCAGTCTTGTTTGTTGGGCGCCTAAGAAATGTTTAATAATTAAACAAATGCACCCTCGATGTGGTAAAGAACTTGAAGATTTTTAATCACACAGCCCTGCCTTGCTTTGGAGGTGGTGCTGCCAAGACATCTCAGGAGCACCGGTTTAGAGTTTTATTAATACTTCACTTTCTAACTCTGTTAGGGTAGCAATACAGTATTCTTTATTATTAGGAAATTGGTAGGATTCAGTGCTACTGCACTAGCCAAGATGGTAAATGGGCACCAATACAATTAATGGCAGATATCTGGAATACCTGGTGGAGACCACAGTAGCAAGGGTCTTCGTGATTACAGGATCACAGATTGCAGAAGACATCTGAGCCCTGATCCCTGAGTTTGTCCTCTGCCTCTTTCGTATTCCATGCCAGCCCCCTAGAGGGTCCAAAGGAAGCTAAAGAACTAAGCAAGTTTTATGTAAGCCTTGCCCACTCCAGACTTCTTTCCATGTCCCTGTGCCTAAACACACTAGAAAATGTGGTTGAAAAAGTAAGAGAGTAACTACCATATCAGCAAAGCAACCAGGATATTTTCCCTGGTGATTTTAGCACTTGCCAGCTTCCTAGCCCATTGCTTCAAGGACATTGTTTTCACTTGTCCCTGGCATGTGCCTATCCGTATTTATGGATGAGTGGATTATCACTAGATAAAGACAAAATATCTTTAAATCTGAAGCTATAAAATGTTTATGTTTGTTGGTTTATATTGTCCAGTTGTTCTGCCAGGAGGGTGGTTAGCAGGGTGACATAAAAATAAAACAGCACCCACCCTTTCTATGCCAAATGTAGAAAAAGAGTTAAAATGTTCCCAAACATGGATGGTGGCCCTCACTTTGGCAAAACTAAATGAGTAGTACATCTTCTAAACTACAGTGATGACAAAGAAAACTCAATTCTCTATCCTAAATATATTACACAGCTAGAAGTCACTTCCAGGTAAAGATCTGTATACCACCTTTCAATCCACAGAGGACTGTCTAACAGCTCATCTGATTTCTTGAAATCTGGAGTATCATAACATCACCCTCTGTTTCAAGAACTTGAGTAGTAAAGTCCCAATTTAAACATTACTTTTTTATAAAATCCTGTGAGAGAAATCCTCTTTGAACTTTACCTCCATTTTAGATGCAATATTTGTGTAGAATTTATAGTCAGTGTTTGGTGCTTAGGTTTTATTTGTCCAATTTTTTAACTTAGCATGAGTTCTTCTGAGATTCATCTCTGCTTAGAAAGCAATAATAGAATAAAAACAAATACATAAATAAAAAGGATTTTTTCCGTAGAAATACTGACACAACCTTTAACTGGAGTGGAGGGAGTCATGCAGCAATAATAATAAAAGTAGCAAACATTAGCAATCTGCCTCATAGTATGAAATAAAATGTATTTTAGTAAAAACATGAACACTGCTCAACTGTAGTTTTTCACACAGCTGTGATAAAAGGATGATAAAAGTGAAAAGGCATAACAATTCCTGAGTAAACATACATGCAAAATGAAGTGGAGGTTCAAATCTAAAGAGTATGTTTTATTTGCAGATTCTAAACATACTATGGCTGATGCCTTATGTGTGTGTGTGTGTTTTTTAACAACTATCAATTTTGTTCACTTGTACAATTTAATGGAGGCTAGCAGCTTTCAAAAAAAATACGCTGCATTAAGAGATATTCTATTCTAGCCTGTGCGTTTGACACCTTGTCACTTTGTAACATTATATACCTTTGAAGAGATAGCCTATCTATTGCCTCTTCATAGCAAAAAAAATAGCAAAAGCAGTACCAATGAATCTTTCCACAGGAAAAATTCATTTCCTTAGAAATGATTATGCCCCTGCCTATTAGAAATCTGAGTCTTTCCCAAAGTAATAGAATGCCTCTTAAATCATTAGAACAAATGGATGTTTTTCCAACAATGAGAACAATTATTTTTCAAAATAGAAACATTCCTTCTAGAATGTTCTACCAGGTGTAATTTATTTGAGGCAAATACACGATTTTTAAGGAGGTTAAAACATAAAACGTTCTTAGAAAAAAGATGACTATATATTTTCATATACTATACTTGACACTATTTCTGTAGAACAATCTGTGACCTCTGGGTCAAGGCATAGTTAAAGAAACACAGATAAGTTCCAAACTGATTGTGTCTTCTTACAACAAAATAACTACTCTCCCATCTACATTAAGTTTGTGAACCATTACAACTGGTACCCACAAAACATATATGAACTTGTGGCTCTCACCTTCCTTTTTTTTTTTCTTCTTTTTCTTCTTTCTTTGCCATATTTATACTTTTTTCTTTTTAATTATACTTTACGTTCTAGGGTACACGTGTACAACATGCAGGTTTGTTACATAGGTATACATGTGCCATGTTGGTTTGCTGCACCCATCAACTCATCATTTACATTAGGTATATCTCCTAATGCTATCCCTCCCCCAGCCACCCACCCCAAGTAAGGCCCCCATGTGTGATGTTCCCCACCCTGTGTCCAAGTGTTCTCATTCTTCAATTCCCACCTATGAGTGAGAACACGCAGTGTTTGGTTTTCTGTCCTTGTGATAGTTTGCTGAGAATAATGGTTTCCAGCTTCATCCATGTCACTGCAAAGGACATGAGCTCATCGTTTTTTATAGCTGCACAGTATTCCATGGGGTATATATGCCACATTTTCTTAATCCAGTCTATCATTGATGGACATTTGGGTTGGTTCCAAGTCTTTGCTCTTGTGAATAGTGCTGTGATAAACATATGTGTACATGTGTCTTTATAGTAGCATGATTTATAATCCCTTGGGTATATACCCAGTAATGGGATCACTGGGTATTTCTATTTCTAGATCCTTGAAGAATCGCCACACTGTCTTCTCTACAATGGCTGAACTAATTTACACTCCCACCAACAGTGTAAATGTGTTCCTATTTCTCCACATCCTCTCCAGCATCTGTTGTTTCCTGACTTTTTAATGATCGCCATTCTAACTGGCATGAGATGGTATCTCATTGTGGTTTTGATTTGCATTTCTCTGATGGCCAGTGATGATGAGCATTTTTTCATGTGTCTGTTGGCTGCATCAATGTCTTCTTTTGAGAAGTGTCTGTTCATATCCTTTGCCCACTTTTTGATGGGGTTTTTTTCTTGTAAATTTCTTTAAGTTCTTTGCAGATTCTGGATATTAGCCCTTTGTCAGATGGGTAGATTGTAAAAATTTTATCCCATTCTGTGGGTCGCCTGTTCACGCTGATGGTAGTTTCTTTTGCCATGCAGAAACTCTTTAGTTTAATTAGATCCCATTTGCCAATGTTGGCTTTTGTTGACATTGCTTTTGATGTTTTAGTCATGAAGGTTTGTCCATGCCTATGTCATGAATGGTATTGCCTAGGTTTTCTTTTAGGGTTTTTATGGTTTTAGGTCTTACATTTAAGTCTTTAATCCATCTTTAGTTAATTTTTGAATAAGGTGTAATGAAGGGAGCTCTCACCTTCTAATTGCCTTTACCCATGACCTGGCACACAGTATTTATTCACTGTTTACTTATTTATAAACACATATCAAGGACCTTTATGAGACGTGGTAGCTGTAGAAACCTAACAGACTGTACAGTTGTAGTCGAGCTACCTGTTCAACAAAGTTATGTGTTCCTATCCCACAGTGCCTAGGGAAGTGTCTTCCTAGCCAGACACTATATTTTTTGGTCTTTCTTTGCATCTAGATGAGGGCAGGTAGCTAGGAAGTAAGAAGAAGAGATATGATTCCTTCTGAGTCAACATGGTTAAGAAGCAAATATGCTCTCTCTATTCTCTTTCCCTTATATGGCATGTTTGGAATCCACATTTTGAAGATGGCAATGCCCCAAGATGGAAAGACCTTGAGTTTCTGCATCACCACACAGTAAACAGCCAGAAACCACATTAAAGTGCTTTGAGAGGGAGAAGAAGCTTAAGTTGTGTTAAACTACAGTCATGTGCTGCATAATAACATTTCAGTCAACAACAGACAGCATATACAACGGTTATCCTATAAGATTATAATGGAGCCAAACAATTTCTATTACCTAGTGATATTGTAGCTGTCATAATGTTGTAGTGCAATGCATTACTCACATTTGTAGCAATGATGGTGTAAACAAACCTACTGCACTGCCAGTCATATAGAAATATAGCACATAGAATTATGTACAGTACATAATACTTGATAATAAATGACTGTTACTGGTTTATTTACTATAGTTTTTATCATTATTTTAGAGTGTACTTCTACTTCTTAAAAAAAGTTAACTATAAACAGGCTCAGGCGGGTCAGGAGGTATTCCAGAAGGCAGCACTGTTATCATAGGAGATGACAGCTCCATGTATGTTATTGCCCCTGAAAACCTTCCAGTTGGACAAGACATGGAGGTAAAAAACAGTGATATTGATGATCCTGACACTTTGAGTCTTAGGCTAATGTATGTGTTTGTGTCATTTTTGGCAGAAAAAAGTTTAGAAAGTTTTAAAACTTTAAAAAATAGAATAAGGATATGAAGAAAGTATTTTTATATAATGTTTGTGTTTTAAGCTAAGTTACCACAAAAGAGTCAAAAAGTTAAAGAATAGTTTAAAATTTATAAAATAAGACAGTAAGCTAAAGTTAATTTATTATGGAAAAGAATTTATAAATGTAGTATAAGCTAAGCATACAGCATTTATAAAGTCTATGGTAGAATACAGTAATATCCTAGGCCTTCACATTCATTCACCACTCACTGACTCACCTAGAGCAACTTCTAGTCCTGCAAGCTCCATTCATAATAAGTACCCTGTACAGGGGTACCATTTTTAATATTTTATATTGTGTTTTTACCATGCCTTTTCTATATTATGTTTAGATAACACATATACTTACCATTATGTTACAGTTACTTATAGTGTTCCACATAGTAACATGCTGTGCAAGTTTGTAGCCTAGGATCAATAGGCTATACCATGTAGCCTAGGTGTACAGTAGGTTTCAGTGCCATCTATTTTTGTGTAAATATATTCTATAATGTTTGTACAACAAAAAAATCACCTAACAAGCCATTTTTCAGAATATATCCCCATTGTTAAGCAATGCGTGACTGTATTTTAATTTTGGTATTTATCTGTTATGATAATTAACACAATCATATAAAATAATCTTGTTCTCAAAGGAGCTTACTTCTAACAAGGGAGAAACCGTCCTTCAGATGTTTTTTGGAGATAAGATACAGTTACAGTTATATAAAATAATGAGGTGATAAGGCAAAGAACCAAAAATTATAGCTTAAGATATCAGCCACATAGTAAAATTAAGGAATCTGGGTTGCAAGGAAGGATGGGATCACTTAAGTCTATAGAGTTATTAGAAAAGGCCTTATGTTGGAAGCATCCTTTTTTTTTTTTTAATTTCAATACTTTTATATACATATAAATGCATTTATAAACAATATATAGCATTGTTTTTTTCTGTGCTTTGAAGGTACAAAAAAGCATACATAATTTATTTTTCATCAGCATTATGTTTTGTTTTGTTTCGTTTTTTAATTTATTTTTTATTATTATTATACTTTAAGTTCTAGGGTACATGTGCATAACATGCAGGTTTGTTACATATGTATACTTGTGCCATGTTGCTGTGCTGCACCCATCAGCTCGTCAGCACCCATCAACTCATCATTTACATCAGGTATAACTCCCAAAGCAATCCCTCCCCCCTCACCCCTCCCCATGACAGGCCCCAGTGTGTGATGTTCCCCTTCCCGAGTCCAAGTGATCTCATGTTCAGTTCCCACCTATGAGTGAGAACATGCAGTGTTTGGTTTTCTGTTCTTGTGATAGTTTGCTAAGAATGATGGTTTCCAGCTGCATCCATGTCCCTACAAAGGACACAAACTCATCCTTTTTTATGGCTGCACAGTATTCCATGATGTATATGTGCCACATTTTCTTAATCCAGTCTGTCACTGATGGACATTTGGGTTGATTCCAAGTCTTTGCTATTGTGAATAGTGCCGCAATAAACATACGTGTGCATGTGTTTTTATAGCAGCATGATTTATAATCCTTTGGGTATATACCCAGTAATGGGATATGAACAGACATTTCTCAAAAGAAGACATTCATACAGCCAACAGACACATGAAAAAATGCTCATCATCACTGGCCATAAGAGAAATGCAAATCAAAACCACAATGAGATACCATCTCACACCAGTTAGAAGGGCAATCATTAGAAAGTCAGGAAACAACAGGTGCTGGAGAAGATGTGGAGAAATAGGAACACTTTTACACTGTTGGTGGGATTGTAAACTAGTTCAACCATTATGGAAAACAGTATGGCGATTCCTCAAGGATCTAGAACTAGATGTACCATATGACTCAGCCATCCCATTACTGGGAAGCATCCTTTTAACTTCATTTCAAAGGATGGGTAGCAGTGTAACAGTGAGAAATTAGGTCGAAAGGTATTTGAAGCAGAATGAACTGTATGACTAAGCAGAGAAGAAGTAAAGTGCAATGATTTGGGAATAGTGAATTGTCTGCCCAAAGGAGTATAGCCTGCACAGAAGTAACCTTGAAATGGTTAAACAGCAACCCTCCAGGTTGCTATAGTTCAGAACTTACTGATAACATGACATATGCATTACAGAGTCCATGGCTTTGGCATTGTGGAGGGAGAAAGTTGTACTTGAGGAAGGGCATCTCACCTTCAAACTTTTTCTCTTCTTTTAAAAAATCCAGGCACTACAACATCTCTCTCACCACTGTAGATAATGAGAGAGTGATACAGGGACTTCAGAGATCTGAGAGGTCACAGAACAGAGAGGGGCAAGACATATTTCCAGTGAACTCTAAAGTAAAAGGAAATCATTCCCCTGAAAATTGACATTTCTCAAGAAGCATCACAAAAGTGACAAATCCTCCAGTCCCCAAAAAAATGCATTAGATCTGTGCTCTTGCCAGCAAGAATAGGGCAAATAATGCTACATTAATTGCAGAGCCTTCTTCAACTTTGTGAATGAGACTAGAACTTTTTTCTTGATATACAAAGCTCTGATAAATAACCATCCTATCAGAGATAGATGTGTTCCACAAACAGTGACTGAGAAATCTAGATGATAAGAGAGGGGATAATATGGCTAAGGAGCTCAGCAACCTTCTTTAAAATGGGTTAAAAATTGAGAGCAGAACCTCACTATACAATAACTATTTTTGAATATTTCTTTATAATTAAGTTTATAATTTAGAAAATATGTGTTTTCACTCCAAAATATGAATATATTCATCCTTTAGAATGATCCTTTTAGGTCTGCAATTGACAGCTAATTATTTAATAAATAATATCTAGAAAACACATCTGCATTACACTTTAGTTTATATGTAGAATTGTACATTTATAAACAAATTCCATGAGCAAATAACTCTGCTCCCCTGCAAAAAGTCAGATAAGTCTAAAGAAAGAGAGAATATTCTGCTTTTTTAAAGGATCATCTTGGCAAAGGTACATAAGAGACCTGGCCAAACAAACTAGTTCCTACTGCGTTCTTTTTAAAAGTTTGAATCACATTAGTATGACTCCTTAAAAAAGGAATAGTGTTTCTTTGCTTTTGTTTGCCTTTTTAAAGACATACATAGTTTTCACACTTTTTTTTTTTTTTTTTTTACAAACATTAGGGGTCCTAGCGATCTGTGTTTGTTCAGTTTCCCTTGGACTACGGAAAAGTCAGAGACTCATTTCCAAGACAGTACCATGTGAAAACACAGTGGAGAAAATTTGTAGAGTAAGCAAAGGAAATGACCTCAAAAATGTTTTCAACAATTTGGCAGCAGCTTCCTATACCTGGGACTAGTCATGCCAATCCTTGTTACTATCAAATGTGTCCTAAGCAAGTGTCCCCTCTTTTTTTTTTCTTTTGCTATTATCTTGCTTCTTACCTTGTGCTACAGTAATTTATAAGAAGAGAAGTTTCAGATAAATTTATGCTTTAAAAGAAATTTTCTTTTAAATTGATGCAAATGTCAAGGGAAGACAAAAAATATCCCCCAACTACACAGATCAGTTTCCCCCCTTTCCCTCTTTGCATACTATTCCAAAATAATCTAAAATATGCATTACTGAAGATTCTTTTGGATAACAAAAAAGGAAATGTACTCTGAGCATTAAAAATAATTTTTCTGAAGCCTTAATTCTTTCTAAAATGGAAAACAAACATGCATAGTCCTAAGAACATTTTCCACTCACACACACAAAAAAATTCAATTCAAATATCTAAACCTGAGTAGAATTTATGGTGATTGCTGTTAGTCTACATGCTTACCTGGGCTTTCTCTTCAGAAAAGCCATACTTTAC